>NW_026935988.1:0-30000 GCF_032062105.1 Saccostrea cuccullata | reverse complement strand
TTCGAACTGATTAAGAATACTTGTCGAATTGAAATATATAAAAGCTTTTTATATTTTATTGATTTGAGATCTTTTTGGAGGGATTTAATATTTCATGCAAATTTCAACATTTTAATTCAAGTAAAACAGTACCCCCTTTGGGGCCCCATATCTCCATAATATGCGCCACTTGCATATGCACCAACTACATATTTTAAAACCACAATACTTATGAACTGTAATTAATGTGGTTTCTGGAGATTCTCATATTTCAAACCTTCAGGAGCCAACATCCTTAAAGTATTAACTATCAAAAAATTATATTTCAGTGAGAGTATAAATAAAACATTTTTAGTTTTATAGCGCATGCCATGTTTTTCCACGTTTTCTCTAAATTTAGGTGGTATCTTAAATTTTTTTAACTTCCAGTAGAGTCACAAATTGACACGATGTATATGAGGGTAAATAACTCCCCCGACTCCGTGCCTTTAATTAGAACTGGTGGAGCGCCGTCTGATCACTACGCTGTTTATTGTTTTCAAGAGCGCACCTAAGCTGCTAATTACGGGAGGATAGAATCTTTATAGGGTTATTACTACAGTAAACAGGTCTCCTCTCTCTCTCTCTCAGATAAGCAGAAAAATATGGTTTATTATTTTAAAATGATTACTTGTGGAATCACTTGTACCAAGTAAGTACACGTATAACTGAAAGAAAATTGACAAAATGATATCCTAAAAAGTGTTTCCTTACTCGGAAATCCTTATTTTGTCGGGAAGGAGGGGATGAGGAATAATTAATGATACATTATACAGCCAATAGTGCCGTGGGAGGGGGTGGGGATGGAATAATGATAAATTATACAGCGAATAGTGCGATGGGGATGGGAGGGGATCAAGCAGCCTTTTAATAAACAGGTTCAATTGTAAAATAAAAAGGGTATTCATAAGTATATGACTGAGGATAAATGTATAAATATACCACATACTTTATTTTAAAAATTTATGTAATTTGAAGGTGAAAATTGAAATAAACATTGAACTTTATTGCATATACATTTTTTCAATATTTCATTATATTCTTACTTTAATTAAGGAAGCCTCAGCGCCGATTTCCCATATTGCCCGAGCCCAGTACAGAAGTACGCATTTGAATGTTTCACCGACTACAACACTCAGATGTTAAACATGAAGAAAAGCAGCGCCTCCCTATTGTCCGGGGTAAATGTAGAAATACTGCGGGCTTTCTGCAGGTAAAAGTAGGAACCGAATTTTTTTTTTTCAATTTTTGTCATTGTTTTTTTTTTTATCAGCTAAGGTACATGACTCTATCAGATGAAAATATTCAAAGAAGGCTTTATTTTTCAAAACTCATTTGAAATGACCTTCTAATCATAAATCTCAACTTTCAAATCTCAAATCTTCACTTTTACTTAAAAAAAAAGATTGAAAGTGCATGTTTTTCAAATAGGAACGAAAAACATGATAAATACTGAATAACTCCTTCTTCTAATGCTCGAAACATTTGCCACATCTGTCAACAAACTTTGATATAGCTACTATACCACGTAATCTTCAAACGAAAAAAAAATCGCTTTACATAAACATTTGAATTTCAGTATATCCTATCAGATATATGTACTTTTGACGTATTGGAATGTGATATGTTGTAGTTCCTACAATACGGCCATAGCCTGTATCAGAAACATTAAGGAAGTATGTCCCACGTCCCTCCACCGGAAGATAGAGGCGACACAGATGAACCTAGAGGGCGCCCATTCCGAGCTCTCGGAACTCTGCTCGGACGACAGTATTTACGAACGTAAGACGCACATCTTGTACCTAAGCACGAAATTTTTTCGCTATTTTTATGGGTTCATGCGCATGTGTTGTGCATCATATGGCCTTAACTTCACCCCGAGGTTTATTTCTCCCAATAAAATCATCATCTTGTCGAACATTAAAACAATGGTACAACGATGATAAGATTAATCAAATAATTGATTCCGACAATTCTTTATGTATCTATGTTAAATTTATATTGTCTTAACCTAAACCGCTTTCTCTGAAGATAATGGGTACATGAATGTCATTAAATAAATTCCTACTGAATAATGTTCATTAGAAACTTACAAAAAACAGTCAAGATGAATATATGACGGGGGTACATGTATGTAACCTTTGGACATTTTGCTATGTTTTGAGGAACTTTTTTCAAGGGTACGGGGATGTAATGCTCAATCCTTACCAAATTAAGGTACATTGTATTTGTAAATTTTGCAAAATTACATGGAAGTGAAATAAAATATTATATCGTAGTGGATGTGAGAATCTTTACCCAACCATACTGAAATACGAACAATAACATTTTCCGTACTTTATTCAAATTGTAAGAGAATTTATTTCAAAGATTGAAAAGAATAAATGATGAATACCCTATAAATAGAATAGTACGTTATCAATAAAAAGAGATATCTCGACTGCAACATGTCAAATGTGCTTTTTTTTTTTTTTTAGAAATTGATTGCCTTTATGTTATTCTAACTGATCACATACTTCAAAAGCAAGCAAAAATGTACAAAATGACCATTTTAATTTCATCATTGGACATTAAGATATATCTTAATTTTTCGATCCTAAAGTAATTATTGAAAATTCTTGCTCTCCTCGCACGTACAGTAGTTAACCAGTAATCCTGTCCCATTTTGGGTTACGCCCGCTATATGACTTGTTTCCAGGAATTCGGGCCACACTCCGAGAGCTGCTTCAAGAGGGAGATGAACTCACAACTTCGACTGATGCAGTGGATAAGCGAGGACGATATATATCAGTTATGTAGGTAAGATCTTAAAGTTCCTTAAAATTGTTATTTCATTAAGCATTTTTTAAATTTATACTTGTGCACATTAACCCATTGATAGCATCTGCTCAAATCTTTACATCATATTTATTAAATGATTGCCATCTACTAGTATATCAATTTTAAACCCTTCTTAATTATCCGGTAGCGATCTAGCCCAAACCTTGGATTGCATTACCTCCACCATAACCATCGAGTGTGGACCGGAAGCTGCGCAACTTGTACCCGTTCTTGTAAAGCCCATGGTAAAGAAAAGCTCAAAGTGTGACGTAATATCTACAACAATATCAGAAGAACCCCCGACCACAGCTAAACGACGGAGGCCTTACAGACAGGTAGCTACATGTACCGCTTGATCGTCTCCATTATCACTAATTTAGCTGGTGTATTATCCTCGCTTGTCAATTTGTAGATGGTGTTAATATATCAATTCTATAGCCGATTAGATTACACAAGAAAAATTAGTTAATCTGAAATAAATGAAATGCAAATAAAGACACGTATTTTGCTATGGAAAATTGATCAAATAATATATATCTTAAATTAAAAAAAGAACTGAATATCTAGCTTTTTCAGTAAACTGTATTGCTTACATGTAACACTTTTCATTTTAAGTCGTACGTGCTTCTTAAAATTCCTGACAATCTGACTAGAGATCTAGACCAGAATTTCATGCTTTCACTGTAAATGTTCGCCCATTATAAACACACTGAATTGTCGACGGATTTTTATATTCCCAGCATAGGCGTAGTCACAGGGGGGGCAGCGGGGGCACTAGCCCCCCCACTTTCAGATCTGGGGGGGCAAGAGTATGTCTGTGCCCCCCCACTTTTCAATAAAGAACAAAATCACAGCTATATTTCCCCAACATTTTCTTTGCTATATATAGGAAATGTTCATTGAAGGATTTAAGTGATAGTAGTTACTTTTTGACCCTAGTATAGTAATATTGAAAAATTTTGGAAAAAAATTGGAATTGAAAGTAACTTGCCTTTGTAAAAAGTTGGCCACTCCCCCCCCCCCCCCCCCCACGAAATAGGATTTTCGTGTTTGGGAACTTTCTTTTTTTTTTTTTTTTTGCTTGTCCAAGAATTTCTGGAGTTGAGCCTCCCCACTTTTAAGTTTTTGGGAACTTACAATTTTCTTTTTCTTTTTTTTTTTTTTTTTTTTTTTTTTTTTTTTTTTTTTTTTTTTTTTTTTTTTTTTTTGCTTGTCAAAGAATTTCTGGAGTTGAGCCCCCCCACTTTTAAGTTTTTGGGAACTTTTTTCTTTTTCTTTTTTTTTTTTTTTTTTTTTTTTTGCTTGTCAAAGAATTTCTGAAGTTGAGCCCCTCCACTTTAAAGTTTGTGACTACGCCTCTGATTCCCAGTCATGACTAGGAGCATATAGAGGATGTGACCGGTTGGCAGGGGATGCTCACTCTTCCATAGCACCTGATCCCACTTCTGGTTTTTTGTGGAGGTCTATGTTTGCTCTGCTTCAATTTTGTATTGTTTAATGGGTCCATTTATTTATTTATCTCTCATAAAACAGACCATATAAATAACGAAGTGCTCAATAATATGTATTCAAAAAAATATTTTAAAATATCTGACTATTCGTATGTGATCCCCTTGCTCTCCCGATACACATATGTTTTGATTTCTGTGATCTTCAAGTCATAGTTCTAGATTTTGTTACCTAGCAAAATCGTCAATTTCACTTAAATGCGTTTTTATCATCTATTATTTTCCAAAAATAGGTTTAAAAATACGTACGCTTTGTAAAATGTATTGATTTAAACCTTTCAACAGGGCATTAAAATCTTTATGGAGATAAGAATTAGCACAAGTATTTCTTTGATTTGATATTCAGTGTATTTTACATTTTAATAATCATCTATTAGACTAAGTGTATGCCATACTGAAAAAAGCAAAAGTATTGTTATTTTGCAACTGTCAATTTACCCACAAATGGATCAAATGATACTTGATTTGGTTTTTATTTATTTACAGAAAACTAGCACCCCAATATCCAGCTTAGTAACTTCGCACGAAAAGGATAAATCATTGCACAGTCACGTGATATATGCGAAAACTCAAGACAAAAATAAAGCCTCATCTCTCAAATGTTGTGAAATAGCAATGTGTTTGACGTTTGTTTCCCTACAATACTTAAAACTTTACCCCCTTCTTTGGGATTGAAGTGTGAAAAGGTAAACAACGTACCTATCATTAAAACTCCCATTACCTGTAGACAGGCGCTCACCTGACATTTATTTATTATCATTCTTCATTTTGTTTTAGTTCTTGTTCAAGATGTTTCAATTTAATATAATCACACGATTTGTTAACTGTTAACTTTAAATCACATGTAAGCAATATGTATATTTTGTATATTCTACACTTGCAGTCTGTGATACACAAACACATTCCAGCTTCCATAGGTAGAGAACAATTTATCTGTTAATTAACAATCTATAGCTACAGAACTATTTAGCTGTTAATTAACAATCTGTAGCTACAGAACTATTTATCTGTTAATTAACAATCTGTAGTTACAGAACAATTTATCTGTTAATTAACAATCTGTAGCTACAGAACTATTTAGCTGTTAATTAACAATCTGTAGCTACAGAACTATTTAGCTGTTAATTAACAATCTGTAGCTACAGAACTATTTAGCTGTTAATTAACAACCTGTAGCTACAGAACTATTTAGCTGTTAATTAACAATCTGTAGCTACAGAACTATTTAGTTATTAATGAACGGCCAAGGAGAACAACAACTTGTAAATTGTCCCTCACACTCGGAATAGAGAACAATGTAATCAAAATGACAAGCCATGATTAAAAGATTATGATGTATAGTGGAAAAGATGTTCTTGTAAACGAATTAATATTTTTTGTTTTAAATAAGTGATTTATGCTACTAACAATAAAGTCTAATGATCCAATGTACCTATAGTACAGTAAAACTTGTCTAACCTAAACATTGTTAATTCTGACGCCATGTTTAATTTTATGTTCCTTTCGTAAAGTTTAATTGTTATCATATTATCTACATGTACTCTCAAATGGGTCCGGATTAAAGGTTATATTGTCCTCAGATTGTGTTTTTACATGTTACAAGATAAGTCTTTAGTAGTAAATTGTTAAAGAATTTGGAGCTTGAATACATGAACTGTTCCTTAATTGTTTAATTGAACTTAAAGCTTGAATACCGTTCCTTAAAACTTTACTTAAGGTAGAACCTATGTCGGAGAAGTCTTTGTCACAAGATTTTCAAACTTTTCATAATGATAAATTAGCACTTGCTTATCAATCAGTTAAAAGCACATGACATGTTTCCTTGTTATTAAATGTAGTGCAGCCAGTCAAACATGGAATGATAAATACATACTGCGACTTCACAATTTCAGTCTTTTTTTAGGGGTACTTGTCATGCAAAGAAGACAAATATCCCAAAATTACTTCTTTAAACATTGTTGTTTTTATTGTTTATTAATTAAACAGTATTAAACAATATTTCCCGAGAATAAATTCTTTTTTATACAATTGATATAAAAAATAAGTCCACATTTTCAAAACTATAGGCAAATGAACTCTATTTATTTTCAGTCAATTTTCCACCCTACATTTGTAAATATTTTTCAGAAGTCTTTGTCACAATGTTCTCAATCTTTAATATGATAAAGAACATACCCAAATGATTACAAAAAGTGATTAAAATTTATACCTTTCCCCACTAACTAATGAGAGATAGGCTATTTACCGATGCTGATACTCCTGACTTTTTGCACTTACACGGATTTTATTATTAAATGACTGTTTGGGGTTACTTTCGGATTAAAAAGGTTTATAAAAAATTTGTACCCTTAATTCAAAAGATCATATTTAATAGAAAAATTGTAATAAAACTCCAAGAATATGAATAAGTAACAAATAATTATGAAAAGGAATGCACATCATTTCATGATAGATATCACAAAATGTGCACACAATCTACAACACATACATCTTTGACTTAGACACATTTCATCAAGATATTACACTATTTAGTTGGCAACTGACGATTTTTTAAAGGATTTTTTTGCATTCCTTCACACCATTTACATTATATAGGAAGTTGTATATTGTAATTTCATAACACAATATAGTCTTAACTTTGTCAACTTAATTAAGGTCAAGATCTATTAAATGAAAGGTGCCTACAGGTTTCTCTAATTCAAGAAATATATTTTCATTAAGCATTATATTAAAATAATATATAAATCGAATTAAGATTAATCGGCATGATTTTAAATTGAATTCTGTGAATTTCAAAATGCTGTATTTTCTACCATTTCTATACTGAAGCTGTAAAGTACGGGAAATGACATTGAATTAATTATGACGTCATAATGGATCTAGCACAGGCTAAACACATTCACTAGTTATGATGTCATACGACGTAGGTTCTACGTTAATTGTGTTTTTGACTTTTGAGCTTCAGTACTGTTCGTTATTTCCTTATATTTCATAATCTCAAATACTAGTAAATGTTATTTCCCGAGTTTTATTTGAAATATGTTTTGAAATGTTAAAGTATCCGCTATGTTAGAGTCTCAAAAAGATTTAAACAATTTTCCCAATAAGGGCATGTATAAGATGTTTTAATTAATTATGATATACATGTAAATTAGAGATATATAAATACTTAAAGAATTTCGAAATACGACTTTTTGATTTTGTTACTTAGAAAATAACATTTGTTTCTATTTTTCAACATAATTTTGAAATTTGATTATGATTTCAAACGACTTTTGAAATACATTTTTGTAGGACGAAATTAATAAGATATATTCTTCGATGCTAATCAATGCTGATTAGCTTTTCAGAATATATCTTTGCAAGAAATAAAAAAGTAGATATATAATCTAATCTTATATACTACACAATATATATTCAAGCCATTTTTTCACCACATTACCGTTAATTGACAATTCTACAAGAAATAGTGGGAGAAGTAATATAATCAATAGTAAAAATAGACGCCCCCTCTGATATTACGTACATGTCACTTTTGATTTTACGCCTTCAGATGATGGTGCAGTTCCAAAAGATTTCTATATAACATTTTGCTTAATATATATGGGTATGTAAAATAAATTTCACTTTTTGTTGGCATGCGCGGATCAACATAATTTTCTGTTAAGGCGTGATACGACTCTTTGGATCTAGTTTCTGTAATAAGGATAATGATTATCTCGCTTTAAATAAAAAAAGTTTTATACAGTCTGATTCATCCGTTTTACATTTGAGTATTGGACGGATAATAGCGTCATTTGCTACATCTATTTTCATAATAAATATACTTAAAAGTGATGACTTTAACATCGTCAAATTTCTTTATTTGTGTATATATATACCTTTTCACCCGTGTATATTTTATATTTCCTAAATCATTTGAAAATGAAACACATGCTTTATGTAGGGATTTTTTTAAAGGTACAATATCATGACAAGTCGATGTACCGGTAATCAGAATGTAAACAGGTTTGTTAAAGTCACCATTTCGCAAATTCTACGATCAGTTGCGCTCCGTTATTAGCAGACTTATTTTTATATTCATATGAGGCAGAATTTATTCAAAATCTTATCCGTGAAAGGAAGAAAACACTTGCTGTAGCCTTCAACTCGACATTTAGATATATCGACGACGTATTGTCAATTAATAATGGTAATTTACATTCCTACGTCGATACGATATATCCTGGTGAGCTTGAGATAAAAGATATTACAGAGTCCGACACTTCTGTTTCATACTTGGATATTTTACTTGAAAAAGACACTAATGGTAATCTAACAAGAAAACTATATATGATAAACGTGATGATTTATCTTTTCTATCGCCAACTTCCCTTACTTATGCATCAATATACCTTCATCACCTGCATACGGAGTATATATACCTCAGTTGATAAGATACGCAAGGGCATGCTCTACGTATGAACAATTTCTAAAACGAGGTAAATTATTGACAAGCAAGTTGATGAAACAAGAATATCAGCAGTCTCGTTTGAAGTCATCATTTCGTAAGTTCTATGGTCGATACAATGACCCTGTCAGCAAATTACAATTTATCATTGAGTCAAATGCTGACTGACTTTTTTCATACCAATTGTTAGTCCATTTTTTATACATTGAATTGACGACGGATTTTTTTCCATTATTTCTTGATCATGACAAGGAGCACACGGCGGGTGTGACCGGTCGGCAGGGGATGCTCACTCCTCCATGGCACCTGGTCCCACCTCTGATGTTTCGGGGTCCGTGTTTGCTCTGCTCTTATTTTGTATATTGTTTAATGGACGTTGAGATTGAATTCTGTTCGTTATCTCCATATCCTTCTATGACCTTGTAAGTAACAATATTCAATACTCTGACATTCTAAGTATATATTATCTTTATTGAGGCTAATTTCGAGGTCGTTTTTTATACCGATTGTAAGGCCATTATTTACACACTGAACTGTGTATTTTTTGCCTATGATTTTGTGTATTGAATGAGCTAGGATATATATCTGGTTTTACTATCTTAGCTTTAACTATTTTGTAACGAGTTTTCCCATTGTTTTAAGAAATTAATTTAATTTTTGAAGATTCTTGAGGTTATGAAATACGACGCTGCACACTGGCATTTTTAATGACGCTTCACGCCGGCATTTGTAATGACTAAGCGCTTCATGATAAATTTGCAGGCGTGAAGCGTTGTAGTTCATATACCTCATGAATCTTCAAAATTAAACTTAATTCTTATATTTACATTTTTTCTGATGACTTGTCATAAATTCACGCCTTTCAACTGTCATTTTTAAAGCAAATCAATGTGCACTTTATTTTTTGACGTCAAGAGCGGTACATGTATTATGACGTAACAATGTAGATATTCATGATTATTCGTGGTACATACGTAATGTTGTTCCTGAGAAAATGAACTGCATTTTTTATAGTAAAGAATCACAGAGGAAATTTATTGGAAATTTAAATATATACTGTATATTTGAATAAATTTTATGAATCCAAAAAATAAATTATATTTTGTTTTATTACATACCTTTCTATTACATTTTGCGTTGTCTTCAGCGCAAAAATTAAATAACGCAAAATGTAACATTGAAAAGGAAAGTTATCACATTTTTTGTTGATCTCGACGCAAAATGTAATAACGCAAAGTGCAATCATCTAATAATCGTTGTCTTATATTTTGCGTTGTTACATTTTGCGTTGAACTCAATGCAAACTGTAATGACGCAAAATGTAATAACCCCAGTTTATTACATTTTGTGTTGTTATTATATTTTGCGTTGTAACAATACTTCTTTTCACTGTAATAAGAAATTGCACAGTTCACCCCTACTAATGTGTTCGGAACCTTTTATTTTTCGGTGTTCCGCAAATTATAAAACCCCGATGAGTTCAGAGTAGCTCTGGCAGTGGCTCTGGCGAGAGTTAGCGAGACTTCAGCGAGGTAGGGTAAATTATTCACGGAAATGTGGCTAGGAAGTGACTAGCACGTGGAGGCATGGTAAACAGAAAAGTTATGTTGCGTTTCAGTTTTCACCACCCTAGAATGAGCTGATAATGTCTGTAGAAATGTACTTCAATCAATCGATCTCTTTTACATTCAATCAAACTTTTAAAAATAAGTATTCTCTATGATACAATTTTCTGTAGTCATGAATTAAAATTTCTTTTTGGACAAATATTTTTGCATGGGAACCGGGACTATATTTTTTGGCGTCAGATTAGCAAATGAGGCACCAGCATGATTTTAACTGACCAATCAGCTGAATGAGAATTGCATTATGTGTTACTACGAATACTACAGGAATTTTACGCTTGAAAAAAGGAAAATCTTATGTTAAATAAAAAGCATTTTTAAAGATATTATTTTCATGCTCATAATGACAAAAAATTCATTTGTTAAATAAACAGCGCAAGTCTAGGTTTCTGAAAGTCATACTGCAAAAGCGATTTGCGTCTGTATTAATTCCTTTGTTGTACTATCGGTGAATAGAATTTCCAGGTGAATTCCCTGGCCGAACTCGTGATCACGAACGTAAACAAAGTTTTGTCCATTTAAATGCATACACATGTAAGAGATGCTGCTCGTTTTCCTTACCCTTGAAGTGCTGGTGTTCTGAACTAGACACAAACTAGATTTTATTAATTAAACATTTTTTTCCATTTAACAATAAATTAAAAACGCCCGTAACATCTTTCATAGTTTCTTTTCTTTGTATTTTGTTCGTAAGAACATTTTTTTTTTGCAGTCCATTAACATGATCGTAGATTGACTACGTGTTCGAAGTAAAATGTAAACAAGTATTTGGCGTAAACGTTGCTATTCATTCATTGGTCAGTTGCTCGTGTTGAGATCCTCTGTGCGCATTTATAACAATTATAGCCATATAACACCCCTACTAATGTTATTGTGATTTAAATTCAAGACACGTGGTTTAGATTTACCTATTCAAAGGTTATAGGGTAGATCCGGTTTTATAAATAAAATTGGCAGTAAACAGGAAATTGCTATAGTCTGTTTCTTCTGAAACATGCCCTGTGAAAAATGTGTGTTTGCACACCTTTCTGAAAGACTTTCATGATTTTCAACAGAAATGGGTGGCTTAAGGGGTGGGGGGGGGGGGTAAATAACAATTAATACATCTTATACTTAACTGCAAAAATTACAGCTTACTAGCGACCGAGATGCTTGTAAAAAATGTATAATATCATTTACACTGACAAACCTTTGTTTGCCTAATATGGCTATTGCTATTAATGCGCACAGAGGATCTTACCACGAGCAACGCCAAATACATGTTTACATGTTACTTCGAACACGTGGTTCAGGTCAATCTATGATCATATCAATGGAGTGCAAAGTAAATAAAAAATGTTCCTATGAAACATTAGAAACTATTAATAATATCACTGGCGTTTTAATTTGTTAATAACTATAGAGAAAAATGTGCTTAATAAAACGTATACGTAGTTCGTGTCAAGTTCAGAACACCAGCAATTCAAGGATAAGGAAAACGAGCAGCTTCTCCTATGCGTTTAAATGGACAAAACATTTTTTTTACATAACTATACATGTATACTCGTGATCACGTGTGTTGGCAAGGGAATCCACCTGGCAATTGTATTCACCGATAGTACAATAAAGAAATTTATCAAGCGTAAAATTCCTGTAGTATTCGTATAGTAACCCATAATGCAATTCTCATTCATCTGATTTGTCAGTTAAAGTCACATTGGTGCCCCATTTGCTAATCTGACGCCAAAAAATATAGTCCCGGTTCCCATGCAAAATATTTGTCTAAAAAGAAATTCTAATTCATGACAGCAGAAAATTGTATCATAGAAAAAACTTTAAAATAATTTAAACTTGAATGAATTCAAGAAAGATCGATTGAAGTACATTTCTAGAGAATGATATTATAGGGTGGTGAAAACTAAAACACAACATAATTTTTCTGTTTACCATGTCTCCACGTGCTAGTCACTTCCTAGCCACATTTCCGTGAATAATTTACTCTATCTCGCTGAAGTCTCGCTAGCTCTCGCCAGAGCCAATGTCAGAGCTACTCTGAACTCATCGGGTTTTATAATATGCAGAACACCGACAAATAAAAGGTTCCGAACACATTAGTAGGGGTGTATAAGGCAAACAAAGGTTTGTCAGTGTTGATGATAATGCACATTTTTTACCAGCGATTTGGTCACTAGTGAGCTCAAATTTTCGCCGAAAAGTATAAGATATATTGTTATTTTAATACCCCCTCCTTTAGTCACCCTTTTTCTGTTGAAAATCGTGAAAGTCTTTCAGAAAGGTCTATAAACATTTATAACAGGACATGTATTCAAAAGAAACAGGCTATAGCACTATCATGTTTACTGCCAATTTTATTTATAAAACCGGTTCTACCCTATAACCTTTGAATAGATCAACCTAAACCATGTGTCTTGAATTTAAATCACAATAACATTAGTAGGGGTGCAGTTGTATATCGAGTTTGTTCATGTTAATGGACCAGTCCGTTTGGGGGGTTTAATTATAGACATAAGTCATACTCCACTGTACGCAGTAGATTTTTCTTAAATCAATGTGTCCGCCAAATTTTCTAATGACACTCGTATTTTATGTATTTCCTGATATTTTTAAGTAATAAGCGACAAAAATCAACATGTTCTGTAGTCCTGAATGTAATTGCGAGGTCAATTCTGCAAATTTATTAATTAAATTATGACCATTCATGTCATTTAACAGAAGATGAATTGTCCAATAATAAACATTTACCAAAATTAATCACATTCAATGTACAAATTGATCAAGTTTGGCAAAGGACAAATAAACCATAACTTATTATTCTCTGCAGTCTGTTATTTCTTTATTCATAGAATGTGTTAAGACTATAAGTGAAGTGAATAATTATGCGATCACACATTATTGTATGTTTATTCTAATTATATTCTTTCGGTAAGTGCAAACTGAAATTGTTAAAAAAAAAATACAGCGTCTAGATTTGCGTTTGTGCTTTTATAAAGCTATTTTTCAAATAAATACTGATTTCTGAATTGTATTTCTGCATAGTTAAAACAATAAAAAAAAACGCAAGTCAGAACATTTTTCTTAATTATCTGACATTTTTTAATGGGTATTTCATTTTCAATTCACAATTATGAAGTCAGAAAGTTATCTATGTGATACAAAATGATTTATCTGTACAATATACACCTGGGTTCAAAATGTTTACCCAGGAATTATTTTTTCTTGCTTTTTTTCCGTTTTCTATGTCCACTAGATATTTACATAAGTTACACTGAGTCTCTTGTACTATTTTGTCAAGTGTTTTTGTGGTATACTTGTCCTTTTCTTTCAAATAACGAATATACTCCGTTTCATTGGAACCGATTCGTTTTAATTCATGAGCCAGCAATGCAGCATTGGTGAAATCCTGAGAGTTAATGTAAGTTCCCTTAGGAATATATTGAGCTGCGTCTTTAGGTCCGTTGATAACAGGAATAAGAGCAGTATGTTCTAAGTAAAGGGAATGCAATTTTTCCGTTGTGTACTGATTGCAGATTGAATTTTCGAACGCAAAAAAGAACTTGTAGTTTGTTTCAAACAGGGGAAGGCACTTTGATAATCCCTCATATCTACCGCCACATTTCTTATCACCACATTCGCCAAAAATATCAATTGATAAATATTTACCTAAGTCTTTAACCAAGTTTTCTCTCCTTGAGTGGGTCTTGCAATGACTTACGAGCCACACTGCATCTTTCGTCTTTGTTTTGAGTATGTTACTGTAATTCATCAAAAATTGTTTTTGGCTTTTTTGGAATACACCATATATTGGCATTTGAATATCGGAGTCTTCCATATAAGACATGGAGAGGTCAAATCGCTCAATCCAATCTTTGGTCGGTCTGGTGGTGTGATACGGACTTTCTCCAGAGTAAAATATCCAAATTTGACCTTTCTTTTTATCGATAACATTTCTTGGAATGTGGCGATGACTGAACACTACAATGTCTGCACTGGAAATATTGTTTGTCAAGAGGCAATTCGGGATGTTGCATAGAGAGCTATTATAGAGCTTGAGATTATTGGCAATATAGGGTTCCATATCAACCCAGATTGTCCGCAATGTCTTTAATGGCGTTGTCCTACTGTTGGGAGCTGAGTCTGTCCGAGTAATCTCAGGGACTGTGTGCTCATTTTGGATCTCCGGTGATAGATATGCTATAATCAGCCAGAGAATAACTCCACAAATAAACAATAGTCTTAAAGTCCGTACTGGACGGCCGGTCTTCATTCTGGAAAAAATTGCTTAATTTGCAATAATAATAAGATAATTAATAATAATAACAATGAAAAGAGCGTGAAAAAAAATTAACAATTTTTATTTTTAAGTTCTATTAAGGTAGTACAAAACATCCGTGGATTCAATTATAACTCATTTCTGAAAAAGTACTTGAGAAAAAAAGAATAACTTTACCTTATTAACGAAAATGAATGATACCCGTAAGCAAAATGATAAGATGTGGTATGTTTTCGTCATATTTTGTGTAAAAAACGTAGGATCCTATATATTGGTCAGCATTCTTTTTTGTGCTATCTAAATGCAAAGTATGTAACAGTCTGAAATTAAATGCAGTGTAACTGTTGATTTATAAACAGTAGAGGGCTGGTATTTGGACACATATATAAGGAGTTGCCATTCTCTGTGTCCTATTAAAGTCAAGGCCATATCAAGAGGTCAAAGAATTTTTTTAATCGTCAACATATCTGAAACCGCTGATTCAATTAATTTATTAATTTAATGGGCGGAGTTAACTCAGAAATGAGATTTCCATTAAACAATGGAACTATACGAGATTCTGGGTAGTATGCCAGGAATCCTTACATGTACGCAAAGGTAATTTATGAACAGTACGCGCATAGAAATTAAAATTATGATATTTATTGGAGAAAGAAGGCTTTCACACCTACATGTACATATATGAATTAACTGAACATGAATATTTAATCACAATTATTGGGTATATTAATAATTCTTCCGTGATTGATACTCGTTCTCATATTCATTTTTTACACAGAAAATTAAACGTGAAATAATTATTTCCCACCAGAATAAGCTTTAAATATATCTTATCATTATATGACCGATTTCCATACTATTGGGATACTCTAAAGGAATTTTCTAAAGTTTTTGGGGCTTTAAAAAAATTCTTTGCTAAATTTTGTCAAGTATTATTTTTCAGTCACAATTATTTTTACTGACATGTCAACTTAATTATCGTTAAATTCTCTAGCTCTTTAAAACTCAGTTTGAAGTGTTTTATTTGTAAATGTTAGAGTGTACATCTGTAAATCACCAGAATGGAACCCTCAGATTATGTTCAAAATTACTAAATCCCAAAAGAAATTCATACAATTTCATTTATCACATTTTTTCGCATTACATAAATTGAAATTAGAGTCATTGTTTACCAGCATGTTCAATGATGTGTAACGCTGATACAAATACCCAACTGACATGCATTGATTTTCAACCCAAAGGCGATTGAAACCATGGGTGTTGATACCAATTTATAAACATTAATCGGCCAGGTAAACACTAGCTAAACAAAAAAGAAACAAATCACAATTCACGGTATTTTCAAATGTTTTTTTAAATAAATGTACTCTTTTAATAACTTGTTTATAAATTAAAAGCTACCGGTAATTCATTAAATAATTCCCCAATAAGTATTCACATTGTTAATTATGTTATGGAAGAATGGTAGCCTTATTTAAATCATTTAAGGTTTGTCACTCGTCAGCTTTTTTGAAAAGTTACGCAGAAGCTTTTACTTCAAAACTACTTATTAAAATTCAATTTTTTTAACATATCTTAATTCAACAATGTCAATTTTTTAACATTCAAAGAAAAAACTGTTCAAAAAGATACAAGGAAGCAAGATTTATGAGGGACTATTTCTTTTGGTGGAAGGATATTTAGCAGAAAATTCTGCAAATCTGCACATTTATAAAATGTAATGTAATGGAAATATAGCCTCACATTATTTTACTCGGAGAATATTTTCCGTTTTGATATTGCGAAAAATATTTATTGTGAATAGGTCTTAATTTATATTTTAAGACTAAGTTTTACACCTTCCCTCATCAAACTTTTCCAAAAAATGAAAAAAATATTTTAAGAAGTCAAGGTCAAATTTACACCATTTTTGGCCCGAAAATCACATATTTTGACAAATATTTCAAAATTAACATCACTGACCCCACCTTTTTCTTTCATTATTTTAAACTACTCGATACTTGTGACTGATCAGCACTTAAGTCGTAAAAAGTTTGAAATAAGAAAATTTTTTATTGCCTATTAAGTTTTTTAATACCCCAAATATGTTAATTTTTAATGAAAAAAGGTCATACAATAATTTACGCGCATTAATTGCAAGATTTGTTTAATGATAATTCTTATTCAAACTATTTTACGTAAAATAAAATTGTATTTATTGCCATGCTTACATCTGATAAAACATAATAAGGGTTAAAGTAATTAACCAGAGATGAAATTTAAGTGCAAAAAGGTCAACTTAAATGCACCGTAGATTTTGACCCCCTATTTTCTTTGCGATTTTGACACTTTATGAGTACTTATCCAAAATATACTTCTCAAAAAATCATTGATTTAACAAATTTCAAGAGTGACTTACCTTAATACATGTAAATTGTTAGGTTTTATTTGAGGGTTACATGGAATATTTTTTTTAGCCTGGTCCTTGTAAAAGGTTTAGCTTTTTCAATCAAAAAATCTTACATCTAACTGTAATGATTTTCTAAATACACTGTAGTTCCAATGCAAATTTTGAGTATATAATTTTACATTAAATAATAAAAAAGGCCAACATGTAGATATTTTTTCTCATAAACCTGTAGCTTATTTCTAGAGATAAAAATTTTCTCATAACTTCTTTATTTAACAACTTTTTTAAAAAGTTATTCTAAACTATACATTTGTGTAAGTATACAGTCCCTGAAAATATTTATTAACTATAATTATCTCTATCTATTCAAAAAATGTAAGGAATCCTTGCTTAATAACAGTTTAAACTCCTCTCTGCTGCAAGTAAACGAAACAACAGGGAGCCTACAAATTCAGAATACACAAGGGGGCGGAGCTATCAAGTCACTCAGAACCTCTTTCACATGAGTGAACAAACAGTCCAAGAAAGCAGTCCCAGGGACAACTTGTACTGCTGGGACTGCTTTTCAGAGCAAAAGGGTTAATTTTTAATTGATTGTGGCTGCAGTGTTTTCATACATCAAAATTATTTTTACTCTGAGGTTTTAATGAATAATGTCATCTTTATATAACATTTCACTGTAATTCCTGTTACTGTAGAATTAATTAAAATATAATTATTTACTCCGAATTTAATGTTTTCTTCCAAAAATAAGTCTAATACATCCATGCCATATATTCTTGCGCAGAATGTATACAGAACTGATCAACGAAGTATTATTTTATTAGGTCTTTCCACCTTTCTATGGAAAGACCGATTGATTTTCTTCTGTTTTTTTTTTTTAGGTCTTTCCACCTTTCTGTGGAAAAACCTATTGATTTCCTTCTGTTTCTTCTTTTCCTTATTAGGTCTTTCCACCTTTCTGTGGAAAGACCTATTGATTTCCTTCTGTTTCTTTTTTTCCTTTTTTAGGTCTTTCCACCTTTCTGTGGAAAGACCTATTGATTTCCTTCTGTTTCTTCTTTTCCTTATTTTTTATTATTTTTCCGCCGTGTGATTTTGAGTTTCAAGATTTATCGAAAAGATTATTATTCCATAAGAATGTACTCTGTAAAAGATTTTTGCAGTTGACCCTGCGTAAATGAACTTGGACCCCTGTCGGAGTTATTACCCCTATTGCAAAAAAGCTTGTTATCGCTACTCCTTCGAAACCGTAAACCATAGAGAAATGAAACCTTCATTAATCTCTTCAACTAATTTAGTACACACTTCATTGATATATTTCGAAAGTATTCATTGACCCCTTCAGTGAGTTATTGCCCCTGAAAGTTTTTGAATTTTACAAATAATTAAAAATTTTCAAAACGAGAAGTCATAGAGACATGGGACCAACTGAATAAAATTCAATGACCTTTGGTCTTGACATTTACATAAAGGTCAAAGGTCAAGGTCATTCCAAAACTGAGATAGAGCTAAGTTCACGAAGTGCAAAAATCCGCCTAGTCATCAAAATAAGTGAAACTTCCTGAAATTATACTCGAGGATTTGTATGTTGTAAAACATTTTATTTTTTAAGAATATCTTTTCTGGTTTTCTTTTTTCAGCCGTTTCAATTTAGCATTGTTTTCTTATTCAATGCTGTCACGTCATTACGTTGACGTTATATGCTTCAACACCGTGACGTTGACGTTTTGTATAAAAATAACACATAAACGTTTATGGAATAAAATTCAACAATATAGGCCATTCTTCAAAATTTTAAAATTTCAGGACAATGTTTCTATGAATTTTTAAAGAAGTTCTGAAAAATGGATTGTTTTTTTTTTAATTTATAAAATTATGTAATTCAAAGAAATGAGAACCATTTGTTATATATTTATAAATAATGATTGAGTGGAAAAACCGTGGATACATGCAACACCTTTTAAATGAAAAAAAGGGGCAGATTAAGTTGAAAACTAACACAAAGTGTAAATCTATCATATCTGAGTAAAACTGAATTTTTTGTAGTAAAATATATACTATGGTAGTCATGGAGGAAACGGATTTTAATATCCTTAAATGTATTATTATATTATGGTCATACGGCATACAAATTTAAAAAAAAATAGAAATTTTGACAGAGAATAGACAAGTGTTCTTTAATAACGAAAACATCAAGCTTAAAAAATGCTTAATTAAAAATGAATATGTTTGTAGTTAAATCATCATTTATTATATTGTTATTTAAAGATTTCGCTGCACTTCCTTAATTTATGACATTACCTGAACATTTGATATGTACACAGTTTTTACATGTAATACACGAAAAATAGTGACAATATTGAAGGCTACATATGTATCTGACGCACACGGAGCAGTATATATATTTAGGAAAGAAACCACAACAGTAGACTTTTAAACAAAATTGATGTAAAGCAGGCGCACGTAGCATCGTCTTTGAAAGAGGGGGGGGGGGCAGAGAATTTTTTTTTTCACTCACCTGTAAATTAAAGTAGACAAGAAAAAAAAAGAAAAAAGAAAAAGACATTGCTCAAACTCAAAAATCCTATTTCGTGGGGGGAGGGGTGGGGCAACTTTTTTCAATGTCAACTTTCTTTCACTACCAAATGTTTTGCAAACAATACTACATTTCCCTGATATCATTTTACTATGGTAAGAAGTGGGGGCACCAACCTTTCAATAATTATTTTCAATAGTATAGGTAATGTTGGGAAAAAAGTGCCCCCCCCCCTTTGTTGCTATATGCTTGCAAAGCATCAAATCGGCCGCAAAAATTAGCTTTTACGTTAAAAAAAAGAACAAAACGAAAACACAAGATTTCCAAAGCATTAAAATTATAAAAGTTAAAAAATAAGATAGCCACCATGTTCACTAGCTCAGGGCTTGAGAAGATGGTTAAACGGAAATGACACGTAAACCAATTATTTAATGTAAATTACTTAATTGAAATATATCCACCAATGAACGATAAAAACGTTATATAATCAAAGTGAAAAATTTTATCAAAATTCTCTCGATACCACTTTTTATTTTAAAAATCTACACTTCCCCTTCTTTGAATACTCTGCAACATGTGCGTGTTGAAATGGTGGGGGGGGGGGGGGGGTTAACCTTTTTAAAAAAAAAGAATATTTTAATATTTACAGATTATATAACTAATCAATATTCTCATAACTGAATAAATCAAAATTGATATTTATTGAAAAATTAGAGCATTACGGATAACCACGAATTAGCATGACTAGCTTTCGACAGAGAGATTAGCTAAAAAAAAAAACAAAACAAAAAAAACAAAACAAAAAAAAAAAACTAACGCACGAGGATAAGCATGACTAGCTATCGACGAAGAGATTAGCTCAAAAACTAACGCACGAGGATAGCTGATTCACGGCGATTTCTATGGAATGGTTTAGATCTAATCACTTAATTTTATATAGGGAAGTAGTTCCTATTCAGTAGAGGTATAATAAACGAAACTAACTTCACGTGCTAATATATCATGAATCTTTGTCATGTGACAATGCCGATGTTCTTTCAAAATATATGCGGGGTGAAAAAAAAACGTTGTGTCATTTGAAACTAATTTATCTAGGACTTCTTTTCAGAAAACCTATTACAATATATGAAACATTTCGGCACTGTAATTCATATCCTGACAACATGTCAAGCAACATATTACCTAACCATACCCCCCCCCTCCCCGGATACCATGTTGAATGAATCTGAGACAAACGCCCTATCTATGATGTTATATTCCATACGTTATTTCAAGAAAACAAAAATGACAGACAGGTAAAATTACCAGTTCAATCCGTTTATGATACATGTAAAACATTTGGGACATACCGGTATATAGAATTAAGCCAATGGCCAAGTCACGAAACATCAGTAATGTTCTTAATTTTTTATCATACAGATTTTTAAAAATAAATGAAAATGCAATTCAATTATTAATTTCTTTTTAAATATTGCTGTATCCCTGTAGTATCTTCATTGGCATATTCATTGCATATATATCATTATCTTATAAACAAGTGATATTGTGGGGATCCGAACCCCCCCTCATTACCCTCAGGCTAATTTTTTTCGTTAGAAGACCTCACTTTCTCTTAGCTTCTCATTTTATGTCCAGGCTCTATCTCCTATAAGAATGTACTCTACTATAAACTGACTTGCTAATCTTGGCTGCCCTCTTTTGAGAGGAGTTACTCAAAATAAAAAGAGATGAAAAAGTAGCCTCCCTTTGACATTTTTTTTTTCATTTGGCATGAAGGCGAGACTGGAAAATTACCTGCAACCATAAAGAGCTGTCACTATCTCGGTACATGTAGTAAGTTACTCGTTTTTACAATGTACATTGTATTAATCCAATAAAGGCCCATCACAAAAATTACACGCGATCAAAAATCAATACATTTTCGCAAATTGTTAATTTCAATAGATCTGTTTGAATTTTCAACTCGAATTTTCTAGGTTCAATACTTCGTTAGGCCTACAATCCTACATATGTTATAAACTCTCGGACTGGAAAATATTTTTAATAATACATGTAAACTTTTTAAAATTAAGCGGTCTTCTTGAAATGCAAATAGCAGTTTCTGAAATGCATGTTGGTTTTGGCTAGGGCCTGTGGCTTTGTGCGCTTGTATCTTGACTCAGCCAAACGTAAATCATTTTTAGCCGGGCTTATTGCTCAAAGAGCAATTGCCGGCTTATGTGATCCTGTTCAAGGCAGGATGTTGACCACATAGTCGCCATTTTAAAGTTACGTGCAAAAATATAGTTCTTACTCTCAACCGCTTTTGAGATAATACAAACGCTAAATAAAGCAACAAAAATAAAACGAAGTTTTATCTATATAAAATAAACATTAGTAGTAATGACTTTGAAAACTTCATAAGTCAAAGAACATAGTTCAATCGCGTAAGGATTTTTGATAATCAGTGTTACCGTAGTTCTCTACACATACGAGGTAAAGCAGGAGAGGGAACCAGACTGGCCTGTTTGTTTACATTAAACGTGTAGGTGACCTAGACTAATTCAGCTGCGGTACCAGATTAATTCTGATTCTGACAAAATCGGACCATGGTATTAGGATTGAAAAACTCACTGCCAGTGCCTTATCATTTATATTGATAGTTTTAAAATAATTTTTTCATCAGAATATAAACGTGATTCATGTAGGAAATCCATTCTACTCTGTAAATGAGCCCGGCTCTCTGTACTTCCGAGTACTTTGATTATCATTTATGAAGCCAGTCGATGCAGACTTCACGACATACACAATTTGTGTTTTGTAAAGGGGTAAAACAATAATTTTCAGTTTATATATACATCCTGGTAGTTGCTACCGATGTAATTGTTTATGTTGAAAATATATTCTTGGACTAATTCCGACCTGGTGACAATAAAGTTTCTCGGGTGATCTCCCTTTGATTACATAGTGACCATGGAGACGAGATCGGCATCTTCGGGAGATAATTATAACATCAATACATTGTTTGTAAAATAAATAAGATTTGGGGGAAAGAGTATCCATTTTTTAAAAATATTTCAGTAAAATCAATGATAATGTAAACCTAGATCAGCTGCGCTTGACTAAAAAGTCTTGGGTTAGGAATGAGTCACCATTATTGCATCTTCATGCAGTCATGCTTATAGAGACTCCGAGAGACTTTCGTACATTTTTTGCACCACAACACAAAATAACATATAATAAATGGTATATTTGCATTTAAAGACTAATTAAAATTTACAAAAGCAACATATAATCTTGTTTCTTTTTAATTAATTTGGGTGAACCCCCATTATTTCTACTTTGGTGGTCGATGCGAAGAGATTTGAATCGAACGAAAATTAAATATTTCGATGTGGCCACACCCATCGAACAAAATAAAATAACACTCTATTTGTTCATTTTCTAATTTTCTTTTTAATGGTGTGAATTTTATTTTGTTCAAAGGGTGTGGCCACAGCAAAAATTTGAATCAAAGGCGGAAAAAATTCTAAATTTTGATAAAAAGTGGCAAAGTTCACGTGTTTAGACGTTTTCTACACAAATATGACGTCATCAAATGAAAATTTTGGCGTAAACTATTCAAGTTTGATAACTAAGGATAATATTTCCGTAAATAATTTTCTTCTTCCCCTCACTTTATTTTTCCTAAAATCACTAGGCCGATTTAGCACATTCGTGGATTTAGCTCTTTAGCTCTTTTTATATCTCTTTTGTCTTTCAACATATACATTATGTCTGTGCATCATTAATTTGTACTCTTAAAACTGCTTTAAAGATCTTATTCTTGTCCCCTAACATTAACCCCTTTAAAAGTTATTGCCCCTTGTGCGAAAAAACCTTGTTATCGCTACTCCTCCAAAACCATAGACCGTAGAGACACCAAACCTTCACTAATGTCTTAAGGGTCTTTAGTCTTAACTTCACTGTATAAGTGCAAAAGGATCTGATGACCCATTATATGAGTTATTGCCCTTAAACTTCTTTGTACTAACCATTAAAACTTATAATTTGAAAATTATACATCGTAGAAGCATGCGGTCAAATACATTGTGACCCTTGACCTTTGACCTTGAATATTTTTCAAGGTCAAAAGCCAAGGTCATTCATCTTTTTTATTTTCATTTTTTCTTTGCTTTAAGAGATTTTTGGTATCTTTTTCATGGAATTTAATTTTTAGGAGTCAGATATAAAACAAATTTGAAATTAATAGAAGGTGGAAAGACCTCTTATTGTTCTGTGAACAATAAGTCTCCTAGTATTTTTTATTATTTTTCCGCCGTGTGATTTTGAGTTTCAAGATTTATCGAAAAGATTTTAAGTTCATAAGAATGTACTTCGTAAAAGATTTTTGCAGTTGACCCTGCGTATATGAACTATGACCTCTTTCGGAGTTATTTCCCCTTTCGGAAAACAGCTTGTTATCGCTACTCCTCCAAAACCGTAAACCGTAGAGAAATGAAACCTTCACTAATGTCTTCATCTAAGTAACTAGACACTTCATTGATCAATTGGAAGAGTATTTATTGACCCCTTCAATGAGTTCTTGCCCCTGGAAGTTTTTGAATTTTAAAAATAATCAAAAATTTTCAAAACAAGAAGTCGTAGAGACATGGGACCAACTGCATAAGATTCAATGACCTTTGGTCTTGAAATTTATTGAAAGGTCAAAGGTCAAGGTTATTCCAAAACTGAGAAATTTAGCTCTTTTTATATCTCTTTTGTCTTTAATCATATACTTAATGTCTATGCATCATTAATATGTACTCTTAAAACTATTTCAAAGATTTCATTCTTGTCCCTTAGGATTAACCCTGTTAAAAGTTATTGCCCCTTGTGCGAAAAAAACTTGTTATCGCTACTCCTCTGAAACCGTAGACCATTTCGACATCAAACCTTCACTAATGTCTTAAGGGTCTTTAGGCCTAACTTCATTGTATAAGTGCAAAAGGATCTGATGACCCCTCAGGAGTTATTGCCCTCTAACTTCTTTGTACTTACTATTAAACCTTATAATTTGAAAACTATAAGTGGTAAAAGCATGGGGTCAATTGCATTGTGACCCTTGACCTTTGACCTTGAATATTTTCTCAAGGTCAAAGGTCAAGGTCATTCTTTTTTTATTTTCATTTTTTTTAGGGTTTAAGAGAGTTTTGATTTCTTTTTCATGGAATTTAATTTTTAAGAGTTATATATAAATCAAATATGAAATTCAAAGAAGGTGGAAAGACCTCTTATTGTTCTGTGAACAATAAGTCTCCTAGTTTTTTATTAGGTCTTTCCACCTTTCTGTGGAAAGACCTATTGATTTCCTTCTGTTTCTTCTTTTTAGGTCTTTCCACCTTCCTGTGGAAAGACCTCTTGAAATGCTTATGTTTATTATTATTCTTCTTCTTCTTCCCGGACTTTTGAAACCGCAAGACTTATCGAAAAACTTTATAGTTCATGAAACTGGATATCAAGAGTTATTCTGAAAAACGACAGCCCTTGTTTGAACTTTGACCCCTTTCGAAGTTATTGCCCTTTACGCAAGAAATGCTTGTTATCGCTACTCCTCCGAAACCGTAAACTGTATAGACACCAAACCTTCACTAAAGTCTTTGACTAATTGAGAGGATTCTGGAATCTATTCATTGCGAAAGTATTCGGTGACTCCTTCAATGAGTTATTGCCCCTGAAACTTTTTGAATTTTAGAAATTATTAAAAATTTTCAAAACGAGAAGTGAGAGAGACATGGGACCAACTGCATAAGATTCATTGAGCTTTGAGGTTAAAATTCATGTAAAGGTCAAAGGTCAAGGTCATTTCAAAATTGAGAAATTGAGCTTTTTTTATATCTTTTTTGTCTTTTAACATATACAAACTGGCTTAGCATCATTAATATGTACTCTTAAAACTATTTGAAAGATTCAATTTGTATTCCGTAAGATTGACTCTATTAAAAGTTATCGCCCTTTGTGCGGAAAACCTTGTTATCGCTACTACTGCGAAACCATAAACCGTACAAATATGAAACCTTCACTAAAGTCTTCGACTAATTGAGAGGATTCTGGAATCTATTCATTGCAAAAGTCTTTGTTGACTTCTTCAATGAGTTATTGCCCCTGAAACTTTTTGAATTTTAAAAATAATTAAAAATTTTCAAAACGAGAAGTGATAGAGACATGGGACCAACTGCATAAGATTTATTTACCTTTGAGGTTAAAATTCATGTAAAGGTCAAAGGTCAAGGTCATTCCAAAATTGAGAAATTAAGCTCTTTTTATATCTTTTTTTTCTCTTAACATATACAAACTGTCTGAGCATCATTAATATGTACTCTTACAACTATTTAAAAGATTCAATTCGTATTCCGTAAGATTGACCCTATTAAAAGTTATCGCCCTTTGTGCGGAAAACCTTGTTAATGCTACTACTTCGAAACCGTAGACCGTATAGACACTAAACCTTCACTAATGTCTTAAGGGTCTTAAGGCCTAACTTCAGTATATAAGTGCAAAAGGATCTGATGACCGCTTATATGAGTTATTGCCCTTTAACTTCTTTGTACTTCCTAGTTAACCTTATAACTTGAAAACTATAAGTCGTAGAAGCATGGGGTTAATTGCATTGTGACCCTTGACCTTTGACCTTGAATATTTTTTCAGGGTCAAAGGTCAAGGTCATTTCTTTTCTTTTTTTTTTTTAAATTTTTGATATCCTTTAACTCTTTACCATGCGTAGACGCACATGTGCGTCCTAATTTTAAAGCTTCCTCACAGTCGCTTATATGCGGCGAGATAAGCAAGCCCTATATCCTCAGTAGCGCAGATAAGCGACTTCCCCTAGTATCGATGTATACTTGAAGACGCACATTTGCGACAATTTACCGATGTTACAAAAGTGATGATTGGATATTTTTACGATCATGTGATTCTAAAATACCAATAACACTGACTGAGACAAATGTTCGGCCTAACTTACTACGTCATTATTTTCCAAATATGGGGATGGGAATTCCTTTGTTTCAGAGAGTAAACACGATCGAGTATTTTTGGAGAAGCATGTTTACATCAAAATGGCGGATGAAGATAGTGATAATTTCTCGGAATGATTTTTTTGATGAAGATTTAAATGATGATGGTACCAAAGATAATGAAAGTGATATATCTGTTTCCCCTTTGTCTACGCCTGATAATTCACCGGAAAATTCTAGCAGTAGGAAGAAAGTGATGACGAGGATTTGGCATGGCGGTCAGTGCTGAGAAAACCGGTAAACAAAACTTTTTCTCTCCGTTGGTGCAACTTTTACTCTCGATGCAGGACAAAATGAACTTGATTTCTTTATGAGATTTTTTTCTGAAGATATGATTAAACTATTGGTGACAGAAACAAATAAATATGCCGAACAATGCCAAGAAACAAAGCCCGACCGTAACTGGAAAGACGTTGAAATGGAGGAAATGAAAGCATTCTTAGGCATTCATGTTTATTTGTCAATTGTGCAACTGCCTTCAATACATTAAGTCAACAGTGGCCTTTTGGAAGTCCATCCATACCTAATATAATGACTAGGAGTCGTTTTGAACTTCTTAGCAAATATCTACATTGCAATGATGTCACACAAAACCCACCTAGAAGAACACCTGGACATGACAAATTGTGTCACATCAGACCTGTCTTGGATTATGTACTGAATAAATGTGTCAAACCACACTGTGAACAAAGTGTAGATGAAGGAATGATTGCTTACAAAGGCAGACTTTCATTCAAACAGTTGCCAGCTAAACCAACTAAATTTGGTATAAAGGTATGGGAAAGAGCGTCTCCCCGTAACGGATATTGTCACGAGTTTCAAATTTACACGGGAAAAGTGGACAGAGAAAAAACAGAAGAAGGTCTAGGAGAGCGGGTTGTCAAAGATTTAACAAGAAAAATTATCAACAAAGGACACCATATTTATATGGACAATTTCTTCTCTTCTCCTAAGCTATTTTCGTCCTTATTCAAAGAAGATTTGTACTGCTGTGGGACTATCGAAAAGGTATGCCAGAAGGCATTAAAAGCTGCAAATTAAAGAATCATGGGGAATATAAAATCATGCAGAAAAATGAGCTATGTGCAACAGCATGGAAGGACAAAAAGATGGTTTTTTATTTGTCCACTAATTGTGACCCAAACGAAAAGATCACAGTACAGAGAAAGCAAAAAGATGGATCCAAAAAGGATGTGCCATGCCCAATTATTGGTCAGCAATATAACAAATTCATGTTTGGTGTTGATCGAGCTGACCAATTACGGATGCAATATTCGACCTGTAGGAAGTCTAAGAAATGGTGGAAATATCTAACATTTGTGTTGTAAACGCATTTATTTGCATGAAAGAGTCTGTGAATCACGTCATAAAAACAAAAAAAGGAAGAGAAGTGGCCAGGACTCAACTAAGTTTTAGGATGCAGCTCAGTCGGCAACTTATTACCGGGGTTCAAGAAAAAGAAAATCTCCAACATTGACCCTTCTCCTTGCACACTGGCCTGTGAGAAACAGTGTGCAATTGACAAAAAAAGACATGATGTGTTTATTCAATGTAAACAATGTGCAGTGTTTCTCTGCATTGACAACAATTGTTTTGAAAAATGGCATTCCAAATAAATAAATAAATAAAGTGTGAAAGTTAGGAAACATTGAGATTAATTTCTGTAAGAAAGCAGCTGATTTCATCATAAATTAAATATGTTTTGACTGTAAATTATAGCATCTGATAGATGAATATTGAACATTTCATGTTATACATGTTATTTAGAAATGTGAATAGATAAAAAGATAATCATCAATAAACAAGTCTTACAGCTCTGTGTCTTAATTTTAGCACAGCTGGAATTTATCTCTGGTAGTGAGCTAGTAAACAAGCGCTGAAACGCAGCCTGAGTTCTTATCAGCAGCAGGCTATCTGATAAGGATAGTGTGGCAGTTAAAGAGTTAAGAAAATTTTAGTTTCTTATTCATGGAATTAAATTTTAAAACAAAATTGAAATTCAAAGAAGGTTTTTTGTTCTTTGAACAATAAGTCTACTAGTTTATTATTTTTCTGCCAATTTTTTGTTTCAAGATTTATCGAAAAGATTATTATTTCATAAAAATGTAAAAAGATTTTTACAGTTGACCCTGCGTAAATGAACCTGGACCCCTTTTGGAGTTATTACCCCTTTCGCAAGAAATGCTTGTTATCGCTACTCCTCTGAAACCGTAAACCATAGAGGTATGAAACCTTCACCAATGTCTTCAACTAATTAAAGGGACTCTTCAATCTATTCATTGCAAAAGCATTCGATGACCCCTTCAATGAGTTATTGCCCTTGGAACTTTTGAAATTTTACAAATAATTAAAAATTTTCAAAACAAGGAGTCATAGAGACATGGGACTAACTGCATAAGATTCATTGACCTTCGACCTTTAAATTCATTTAAGGTCAAAGGTGAAGGTAATTGCAAGAATGAGAAATTTAACACTTCTTATATCTCTTTTGTCTTCAATGTATACTTAATGTCTAAGGATCATTTATATGTACTCTTAAAACTGTTTCAAATATTTCAATCTTGTCAACATTGAAAAAGTTATTGCCCCTTGTGCAAAAAACCTTTTTATCGCTACTCCTCCGAAACCGTACCGTAGAGACACCAAACATTCACTAATGTCTTAAGGGTCTTAAGGCCTATTCACTGTATAAGTGCAAAAGGATCTGATGACCCCTTATATCAGTTATTGCACTTCTTTGTACTTACTATTAAACCTTAAAACTTGAAAACAGTAGTGATGTTTACATTGTGACCCTTGACCTTGAAATATTTTCTCAATGTCAAAGGTCAAGGTCATTCATTTTTTTTTTAATTTTCATTTTTTTCCATGCTTTCAGAGAGTTTTGGTTTTATTTTTAATGGAATTTTTTTACAGTCAGATATAAAACAAATTTGAAATTAAAAAAGGTGGAAAGACCTCTTCTGTGAACAATAAGTCTCCTTGTTATTTTTCCGCCGTGTGATTTTGAAGATTTATCATTTTTATTCCATAAGAGAAATTTTTGCAGTTGACCCTGCGTAAATGAACTTGGACAGTTATTACCCCAAATGAATAAGATTCAATGACCTTTGGTCTTGACATTTACATAAAGGTCAAAGGTCAAGGTCATTCCAAAACTGAGAAATTTAGCTCTTTTATATCTCTTTTGTCTTTCAACATATACATTATGTCTGTGCATCATTAATTTGTACTCTTAAAACTGCTTTAAAGATCTTATTCTTGTCCCCTAACATTAACCCCTTTAAAAGTTCCTTATCCCCTTGTGAAGCTACGCTACTCCTCCAAAACCGTAGACCATAGAGACA
>NW_026935987.1:0-67877 GCF_032062105.1 Saccostrea cuccullata | reverse complement strand
TCAGGGGCGTTACTCTTTGAAGGGTAAAAGAAAATTTTTGCAATGAATAGATTAAAAATTCCAAAATTATTGAAGACATTGGTGAAGGTTTTATATCTCTAAGGTTTACGGTTTCTGAGGAGTAGCGATAACAAGCATTTCTTGTGAAAGGGGTAATAACTCCGAAAGGGGTTCAGGTTTATTAACGCAGGTAATTGCAAAAATCTTTTACGGAGTACTTTTTCATGAAATAAAAATCTTTTCGATAAATCTTGAAACAAAAAATCACATGGCGGAAAAATAATAAAAAAGAAACAGAAGGAAATCAATAGGTCTTTCCACAGAAAGGTGGAAAGACCTAATAAGAAACGAAAGATACCAATAGGTCTTTCCACGGAAAGGTGGAAAGACCTAATAAGAAACAGAGAAAAACAATATGTTCCCAAACTTCGTTTGGGGAACATAATAAGACGAAAATTTCAAATTCTCATTTCTCTACTAGGATTTTTACATCGGGCTCGGAGTTGGTTTTATTTCAGAAAGGCAGGAGTGGGTTCAAGGCAACTATGGGTACCACACCGGTAATTGACCAATCAACATGAACTTAGACAATTGTAGTTCCATACATATAAAGCCGAATTTCCTTTCTTTTGAGAGTTTTTCTTATTTCCTTCCAGGCCCTTTTGACAACTCTGGTACCTGTGCCTAGGAAATTTTATCTACTCTGTAAATAAATAAAGTTTTTTGACGGGAACTATTTTTCCAGGGCATAGGAGGCTACTTCCTGGGGTGCTTTTGAGATGTTTATAAAGACATTGAAAACACGTGGATTTGAGGGTAGCCCTGTTTGCAGATGCAAATAAATCAGAAAATTTGGTGTACGTACCCTGGTTTTTTGGTGTCAGCTAATGTGACAGGTATTGTTTAACACCCCCTCATTAATTTTTTTTCATAAATTTCAAACATCTGATGTTTTACGGGAAAGAAACGTTTATTGCTTTTTAATATACCGAAACTCGCTATTTCTGGGGATTGTGTGTAATTCTAAAAAAAAAAAATCAGATAAATTTCAATGGTAAAATAGAAGAAGATCTTGGTATTAAAATATTAATTCATATCAGTAAAATTGAATGCTATTAACGACATCTGGAGAAATAGGCTTTAAAAGGTTTATGTCATATCGTTCGTCTGCACTTAAATTTCAAACACGACAAAATTTGTAATTTTTGCCGTAAAAATTCATAATTTCAATATACTTTAGAGACTTACCGTAAAACTTTCAGGAAACTTTCTATGAAGTCTTTTCTGCACTTTGAGTGAAATTTTATGTCAATCCCAGGTGTTGATAGAGTTTCAGAGAAATTTTCTACGTTGCTTTTGATTTTTTTCTTTTTTTTTAAGGAGAGGGGGGGGGGTGACTTTTTTCTAAGCATCTGTTAAAGTGAGTTTGTAAAACATCTACGAACTTGAGCTGGATTGTGACCTTTGGGTCTAGGGGTCAAAGGTCAAGGTCATCAAAGCATTTCATAAAGAAATATAAAACTAACTAAATATCAAGTATACAAGTCATTTGATCATTGCACGCGCGCTAGGTGCAATGCATGAAAGCCATATCATCGTGACTACACTTTAATGTGTTTTATTCTTTGAATTTTGAAACGTTTCATCAAAATTTTACGACTACATTAAGTAAATCGGTCATTTAACGCATTGCGCGCGCAAACGTGCTCATGTCCTTGCATTCAAGTTTGATAGTAGCATAATGTAGGAATCCTTTATATCTATTCATATTCTAAATTTCATCCTGTTTTGTTGAGAATCAAAAAAGTAATAGGCATTTAAAATTAAGCCAATAGATCGCAGCACACGTGCATGGGCGTGGTTTCTTGAAAACTTTTATATATCATAGTTTAGGACGTCTTAAAGCACGATTATATTTTAAAAATTCAAAATATTTTGTCAAAAAACAAGTAAGATATTTGAGATTTTTGTTTCAGCTAATCAGAGCAAAGCGCACGTGCATGCGCGTGCATTCATGTGCATGATGACCATATCTTCTTGTAGGAGTCTATTATGTCTGTCTATGTTCTAAATCCCATTCTGGTTGGTTGAAAAACAAGGGAGTTACAGCCATTTGAAGTTTAAGCCAATCAGATTGCAGCGCACGTGCATGCGCGTCTTTTCATGACAAATGTTATATGTCATATTGTAGATAATCCTAAAGTATGCTTATATTTTAAATTTCATACCATTTCGTCAAAAAACAGAAAAGATATTGAGATTTTGGTTTCAGCCAATCAGAGCGAAGCGCACGTAGATGCGCGTGAGTTCTTGCTAATTTGACAGTGTCACATTATCTACACTATTAATATATCCTTATATAATGAGTTTCAAAGCATTTCATTGAAAAATGTTAAAGTTATGGCTCTATTAAATAATTAGTCATTTCACTCATATCCGGGCACGTGCAGGCTACACTCAAAATACCTTCGTTCCGACACCTACACACACACCTATTAACCCTAAAAAGGTTTTAGCTCATTTGGGGTAACAGTTTCTGAAAATACAAAAAACCAGAAGAAAAAAGAAGAAAAAAGAATAATAATAATAACTAGGAGACTTATTGTTCACAGAACAATAAGAGGTCTTTCCACCTTCTTTAAATTTCAAATTTGTTTTAATCTACTCCTTAAAATTATATTCCAAAAAAAAAAAAATTGTTGAAACCATAGAACTAAATAAAAATTAAAAAAATTGGATACCCCCTTTTGACCTTTAAAAAATATTAAAGGTAAAGGCAAGAGTCACAATGCAATTGATCTCATGCTTCTATGACTTAAGTTTTCAAGTTATATGGTTTAATAGTATGTACAAAGAAGTTAAAGGGAAATAATCAAAAAGGGGTATCAGATCCTTTCTCATTTCACGTGAAGTTAGGCCAAAAGCCCTTAAGCATAAGTGAAATTTTGGTGGTCTAAAGGGTTTAAGGTTTCAGAGGAAGCAATAAAAAGGGTTTTTTGAAAAGGGGCAAAACTTTTAAATGTGTTCATGTTGGGGGAAAAAATGAAATCTTTAAAAAGTTTTAAGGTAATATTAATGATGCATAGACATAAAGTAATTTTAAAAAGACAAAAGAGATACAAAAAATGTTAATTTCTCATTTTTGGAATGTTACCTTTGACCTTTATATGTTTTTAAAGTAAAGGTAAAAATCTTAGAGTTGGTAGTCCACGACTTGTCGTTTTAAAAAAAAAAAATTTATTTGTTAAATTAAAAATTTGGGGGCAATAACTCATTGAAAGGGTACCGAATATTTGAATGAATAATGTACCAATTAGTAAAAATTTTTATTTAAAAGGTTTCATATCTCTGTGGCGTATGGTTTTGGAGAAGTAGCGTAACAAGCATTTCTTGGGGAAAGGGGGCAAAACTTTGAAAGCGGTAAAAGGTTTTTTCCAGGGTCAACTGCAATAATCTTTTAATAATTTTATGGACTATAAACTCTTTATATATCTTAAACTAAAACCCAAAAACCCGGAAAAATAAAAGAATTTAAGACAATTTGTTCACTGAACAATTAATGGCTTCCCACCTTTTTTTAAGTTTTCATGTCATTTAATTAAAAAAGGGAAAAACCCAAAAAAAAAAAAAAAAGGCTGCCAGCAGGATTCGAACTGTGGCCCCCACCCCTCAGATTCCCAGGCGAGCCTTCGCACTACACCACAGGCCCATGTCATTGTTTTCCGTAAACTAAGAGTGAAGAAAAAAAAGAAAAAAAAGCAGGGGTTTTTAAAAAAAAATATACAAACACGTGTTTTTATTTGTTTGTTATGGAACTAGAAGGAATCTGAATAGTTTCAAAAAAATGGGGGAAAAAAATGAGATTTCCTGTAAAAAAATCTTTTAAGTTGTTTATAGTTTGAATAGTTAGAATATAAAGCTTATGACACATTTAACTTCCCGGGACTGTTTTACAATTTGTGAAAAGGGGGGTTTTGTTTTGACAGAAATGGCGAACTCATAGGTTAGATTAAATAAAATCTCTATTTTTGAATTCATAGTTAGAGCATAAATTAAACTTGAAACATGCATTTCATAAAAGATGTACGGAAACTGCAAATTTATTTTATTGAAAAAATCGCCTTTCCGAGTTTCAGCCATTATATTTAATTTTAAAAAAAATTTAAAAAAATTTCCATACACCTAAGAAAACAAGAATCTTTGGGATTAAAATTGTAATAGACAGAAGAATCGAATTATTAACCATAATTGCAGAAATAGCCAAGCAGCTTTAATTTAAATTTTTTTGCTCAGCAGTAACTTAATTTCAGAAAAAAAAAAAAATGAGATTTTGCCATATTTACTAGAATTTTTTGTCCTTTGAGACTACCTTAAAACTCTCGGACCTTTCTTTCGGCTTTCTTTTTTATTCAAATTTATGTCATATTTGTTTTTTTTACTTGTAGACATTTTCTCTAAGTTGGTGTTATTTTTTTTTATTTTCAAGGGGGGGGGGGGGTTTTTTTTATAAGCATTTGTTAGAGTGATGGTTGTAAAATAATAATTTCTTGATTGTACCTTTGGGTCAATGGGGGAAGGGCATTATAAGGTCAAAGGTCAAGGTCATCCAAAAAAAAAAAGAGAGAGAGAGAGAGAGAGAGAGTTAAATTTAATTAACACTTGAAGCTAATTAGATAAAGGTAATGAATATTTCTTTTGACCTTTTTAGTAAGGGTCAAGGTCAGAGGTCAAGGTCAAAGTCAAATTTCGAGGTCAAAGTTCAAGGTCATTTGGATTTTAAGCTTTTACCATTTCTCTAGTTTTCCAATGACCTTGACCTTTGACCTTGACCTACTTTTTTGGTCAAAGGTCATAAGATATGACTTTGGGCCCCTATCTTTACCACTTGTCCTTTAAAGTTTTTAATTTTTTTTGTAGCTTTAAACTTTAGGGGGAATCCATTGAAGGAGTCACCAATATTTTGAATGAATAGTTCCAGACCTCTCAATTAATCCAAGACATTGGTGAAGGTTTATACCTCTACGGTTTACGGTTTCAAAGGAGTAGCGATAACAAGCATTTCTTGCGAAAGGGGGGAAAAACTTCGAAAGCCCATAGTTATACGCGTTGGGAAATTTTTTCCTAACTTTTAATGACCTTTACAAAAAAACAAAAAAGTTTTTCGATAAATGTCGAAACAAAAAATAGCGGAAGAAGAAAAATAATAATAAAATAAAAAAACAAAGGTCAATGGTCTTCCACAGAAAGGTAAAAAACCCAATAATAAGAAACAGAAGAATACCAAAAGGTTTTTCCAGGAAAAGGGGGAAAAACCATAAAAAGAAACAATAAAAAAAGTTCCCAAACTTCGTTTGGGGGAAAAAAAAAAAGACAAAATTTAAATTTTCATTTCTTCAGGGTTTTTTCATGGGGGGGAGTTGGTTTTATTCAGAAAGGCAGGAGGGGTTCAAGGCAACTAGGGGTACCACACCGGTAATTACCAATCAACATGAACTTAGTCAATTGTAGTTCCATACAAAAACCATTTTCCTTTCTTTTGAGAGTTTTTCTTATTTCCTTCCCGGGCCCTTTTTCAACTCTGGCCCGTGCCCAGGAAATTTTTCTACTCTGTAAATAAATAAAGTTTTTTGCAGGAACTTTTTCCAGGGCATAGGAGGATTCCGGGGTTTTTTAGATTTTTAAAAGACATTGAAAACACGTGGATTTGGGGGTAGCCCTGTTTGCAGATGCAAATAAATCAGAAAATTTCGTGTACGTCCCCTGTTTTTTTGTCGTAATGTACAGGATTTTTTAACACCCCCTCAAATTTTTTTCATGAATTCAAACATCTGATGTTTTGGGGGGAAGAAACGTTTATTGCTTTTTAATATACCGAAACCGCTTTTTCGGGGGATTGTGTGAAATTTTAAAAAAAAAATCAGATAAATTTCAATGGTAAAATAAAAAGAATTTTTGGTATTAAAATATTAATTCTATCAGTAGAATTGAATGCTTTAAAATCTGGAGAAATAGGCTTTAAAATTTTTATGTAATTTTTGTTCGTCTGCACTTAAATTTAAACACACAAAATTTGAATTTTTCCGAAAAATTTAATTTCAATATACTTTAGAGACTTCCGTAAAATTTAGGAAATTTTATGAAGTTTTTTCTGCACTTTAAGTGAAATTTTATGTCATCTCGGGTGTTATAAGTTTCAAAAATTTTCTACGTTGCTTTTGTTTTTTTTTTAAAAGGAAAAGGGGGGGTACTTTTTATTTAACATCTGTTAAAGGAGTTTGTAATAACATCTACGAACTTGAGCTGGATTGTGCCCTTTGGGTCAAGGGGTCAAAGGTCACGGTCAAAGGTCAAGGTCATCAAAGCATTTCATAAAGAAATATAAAACTAACTAAATATCAATATACAAGTCATTTGATCTTTGCACGGGGGTAGGTGCAATCATAAACCATATCATCGTGACTACATTTTTAAATGTGTTTTATTTTTGAATTTTGAAACGTTTCATCAAAATTTTCCTACATTAATAAATGGCATTTAACGCTTGCCCCAAAACGTATGCATGCCCATTCAAGTTTGATATACATAATTAGGAATCCTTTTTCTTTCATTTCAAATTTCATTGTTTTAGAATAAAAAAAGAAATAGGCATTTAAAGTTTAAACCAATCAGATCGCAGCACACGTGCATGGGCTGGTTTTTTGAAAATTTTATATATCAAGTTTAACTCTTTAAACACGATTAATTTTAAAAAAAAAAATTTTTTGAAAAAACAAATAAATATTTGAGATTTTTGTTTCAGCTAATCAGGAAAACGCACGTGCATGCGCGTGCATTCATGTGCATGATGACCATATCTTCTTGTAGGAGTCATTATGTCTGTTTTTGTTTAAAAACCCCCTTTTTTTGGTTGAAAAAAAAATTAAGCCATTGAAGTTTAAGCCCAAACAGATTGCAGCGCACGTGCATGCGCTGCTTTTTATGACAAATGTTATATGTCATATTGTAGTAATCCTAAAGTATGCTTATATTTTTAAAATTTATACCATTTTGTCAAAAAAAAAAAGATATTGGGTTTTGGTTTCAGCCAATCAGAGCAAGCGCACGTGATGCCGTGAGTTCTTGTAATTTGACAGTGTACATTTTCTACATATTTATATCCTTATATAATGAGTTTCAAAGCATTTCATTGAAAAAAATTAAATTATGGCTTTTATTTTAGTCATTTCACTATATCACGGCCCCCACTGAGGCGTATGCACTAAAATGACCCTTTTCCGCCACCTCACACACATATTCCCTAAAAAGGTTTTAGCTCAGTTGGGGAAAATTTCTGAGAACACTCGCGGACAAAAACCCGGGGAAGAAATAAAAAAAAAAAGAATAATAATAATAACTAGGGGACTTATTGTTCACAGAACAATAAAGGTTTTCCACCTTCTTTAAATTTCAAAATTTTTTTATTTGATCCTTTAAAAATTTTTTCCATGAAAAAAAAAAAAATTGTTGAAACCATAAACTAAATGAAAATTAAAAAAAATTAATGACCTTGACCTTTACCTTGAAAAAATTTCAAGGTCAAAGGTCAAAGTACAATGCAATTATTCATGCTTCTAATTTAAATTTTTTCAAGTTTTTGGTTTTAAATGATGTACAAAAAGAAAAAGGGCAAACTCTTTAAAAGGGGTTTATGACCTTTTACTTACACAAAGAGGCCAAAGCCCAAGACATAAGTGAAAGTTTGGTGGCTCTACCTAGGTTTCAAGGATGCAATAACAAGGTTTTTGCACAAGGGGCAATAACTTTTAAATGTGTTCATTTAGGGAAAAAATAAATTTTGAAACAGTTTTAAAGAGTACATATTAATATGCATAGACATAAAGTATATGTTAAAAGCAAAAAGAAAAAAAATGCTTAATTTCTATTTTTGGAATGACCTTACCTTTGACCTTTATATAAATTTTTAAAGGTAAAGGTAATAAATCTTATGCAGTTGGTCCCATTCCCACTTGTCTTTAAAAAAAAAAATAATTATTTGTTAAATTAAAAGTTCGGGGGCAATAACTATTGAAAGGGTACCAAAACTTTGAATGAATGATAAGAGTATAAATTATTTTAAAACTTTAAAGGTTTATCTTGTGGGTATGGTTTTGGAGAAGTAGCGATAAAAGCTTTCTTAAGGGGCAATAATTTTAAAGCGGTAAGGTTCTTTACGCAGGGTCAACTGCAATAATCTTTTACGGAACATTTTATACTATAAATTCTTTGATTTTCTTAAAATAAAAATCACACGGCGGAAAAATAAGAAGAAAATAAGAAACAAAAAATACCAATTTTTTTCCCGGAAAGGGGGAAGCCCTTTAAAAAATAAAAAAACAGAGAAAAAAAATAGTTCCCAAACTTCGTTTGGGGAAATAATAAGCAGAAAATTTCAAATTCTCATTTCTCTACTAGGATTTTTCATGGGCTCGGAGTTGGTTTTATTCAAAAAGGGGGGTGGGTTCAAGGCAACTAGGGGTAAACCCCGGAATTCCAATCAACATGAACTTAGTAATTTATTCCATACATATAAACCGTTTTTCCTTTCTTTTAATTTTTTTATTTCCTTAGGCCCTTTTGACAACTCTGGTACCTGTGCCTAGGAAATTTTATCTACTCTTAAAAATAAAGTTTTTTGAAAAATTTTTTCCAGGGCATAGGAGGCTACTTCCGGGGGTGCTTTTGAGATGTTTATAAAGACATTAAAAACCCGTTTTTGAGGGTGTTTGCAATCAAATAAATCAGAAAATTTCGTGTACGTACCCTTTTTTGGGGACTAAGTAAGGTATTGTTTAACACCCCCTCATTAATATTTTTTCATGAATTAAAACTCTGATGTTTTACGGGAAAGAAACGTTTATTGTTTTTTAAATATCCCAAAACTGCATTTCGGGGGATTTTTTAAATTCAAAAAAAAAATAGATAAATTTAATGGTAAAATGAAAAGAATGTTTGGTATTAAAATATTAATTATATCAGTAAATTAATTTTTAACGACATCTGGAGAAATAGGTTTTAAAAAGGTTTATGTCTATTTTGTTCGTCTGCACTTAAATTTCAAACACACAAAATTTGTAATTTTTCCAAAAAATTCATAATTTAAATTACAAAAACCCCGAAAACTTTAGGAAACTTTCTTAAAAATTTTTTTCACTTTAAGTGAAATTTTATTCATCTCAGGTGTTGATAGAGTTTCAGAGAAATTTTCTCGTTGCTTTTGTTTTTTTTTTTTTTAAGGAGAAGGGGGGGGGGGTATTATTTTTCTAAGCATTGTTAAAGGAGTTTGTAATAACATTACGAATTTAGCTGGTTTACCTTTGGGTCTAGGGGTAAAAGGTAAGGTAAAAAGCATTTCATAAAGAAATAAAAAACTAACTAAATATCAAGTAAAGTCATTTATTTGGGGGTAGGGCAATGCATGAAAGCCATATCATGTGACACACTTTTAATGTGTTTTTTTTTAAATTTTGAAATTTTCAAAAAAATTTTCACATTAAAAATGGTCATTTAACGCATTGCGCCCCAAAGGCATGATTTTGCATTAAATTTGATGTGCATAATGTTGGAATCCTTTATATCTATTCATTTAAATTTCATCCTTTTTTGTTGAGTAAAAAAAGTAATAGGCATTTAAAGTTTAAGCCAATCAGATCGCAACAGTGAGGGCTTTTCTTGAAAACTTTTATATTCATAGTTTAGGACGTTTAAAACAAAATTTTTTTTAAAAAATTAAAATATTTTGTCAAAAAACAAGTAAGTATTTGTTTCAGCTAATAGAGCAAAGCGCACGTGCATGCGCGTGCATTCATGTGCATGATGCCCATATCTTCTTTAGATTTTTTGTTTGTTTTATTCTGGTTGGTTGAAAAACAAGGGAGTTAAGCCATTTGAATTTAAGCCAATCAGATTGCAGCGCACGTGCATCCGTGCTTTCATGACAAATGTTATATGTCATTTGACATCCAAAAAGTATTTTATATTTTAAATTTCATACCTTTCGTCAAAAAACAGAAAAGATTTGAGTTTTGGTTTCAGCCAATCGGGCGAAGGCACGTAGATGCGCGTGAGTTTTGCAATTTGACAGTGTCACATTATCACATTTAAATACCCAATAATGAGTTTCAAAGCATTTCATTGAAAAATGTTAAAGTTATGGCTCTATTAAAATATTAGTCATTTCACTCATATCCGCCCCCGCAGGGCGGGGCTATGCACCAAAATGACCTTCTTTCCCCACACCTACACTACACACCTATTAACCCTAAAAAGGTTTTAGCTGTTGGGTGAACAGTTTCTAGAACCGCGGGCAAAAAAGTCCCGGAGAAGAAATAAGAAGAAAAAAAAATAATAACTAGTGTAATTTAAGGGGAACCTTAAAATTTTTCCCAAATTTCCAAACTTTTTAGTGCCATTTTCCCCTGAAATATTAATATGAAACATTCAGCCCAAAAAAATACTATTAAAATTTTTTAATTCATTGTTCCAAATCACGCACGTGCGTGCACGTGCATGATGACCAATTTCTTGTGGAGTCCCTTTATTTATCTATGTTCTAATCCCATCCTGTTTGGTTGAAAAACGGGGGAGTTATAGCCATTTCAAGTTTCAGCCAATCAGATTGCAACACGTGTTGCGCTATTTCATATTTTTTTTTTTATTTGATTGTAGGATATTTTAATACTTTTTTTAAATTTCATAGCATTTCGTAAAAAACAAAGGAATATAGTGTTTAAAGTTTGCCAATCAGAGCAAAGCGCACGTGCATGCGCGTAATTTTTTAAATTTTTTGTATATCATATTGCAGGAATCCTAAGTAGTTATTTTTTAAATTTAAAAGCTTGTTAAAAAAAAAGGCGATATAGTCATTTAAAGTGTCGCCAATCAGATTGCAACCTGCATTCGCGTGATTTCATGAACTTTTTTTTTTTCAATTGAGGATATCCTAATTATTTTTTTTAAATTTCAAAGATTCGTCAAAAAAAAAGATCTAATTTTTTGTTTAGCCAATCAAGCGCACGCACGTGCTCCCCTTTTTGTGTAATTTGACAGGACTTTATCACACTATTAATATATCTTTATAAAGGTTTAAAATCTTTTATTAAAAAATGTAAAAGTTATGCATATTAAGTATATGTATTCAGTGTTGCACGCGCACGCACGTGCAGGGTATGCCGAAAATACCTTTTTCCGACATCTACACTACACACCCATTAACCCTAAAAAGGTTTTAGGTATTGGGTGAACAGTTTCGAAACATTTCCCGGGCAAAAAAAAGTGGAGAACAAATAAGAAAAAAAAGAATAATAATAAAATAATAACTAATGAGATTCGTTGCGAGCAACGATAGGTTTCCCGTTGAATTTTTGATAAATGGTTTATTTTATGAATATTGTTAAAAAAAATAAAATAAGTTTTCCTTTTTTTTTAAAGTTTCTTTTTTTATCACGATATTCTGAACATCTTTTGTTTATATGGCTTATAAAAATACTCCCTTTTTTAAGTAAAGCAAAAACATATATCTTTTTGGGCCCCTTGAAACTTATTACTAACACATTATAAAAATTATATATATATTGGCAAATCGTTAAGATAAATACTTTTGTTTTAGTAATGTATAACAAAATATTATCATTAGAGAGTTATAGATAAAAGACTCTTGGCCCCTTGAGCCCCAATTTGAGGGGTAGCCCCTTTTTTTGATATCAAATGAAAGGCTTGTGATTTTGAAGTTTTTTTTGTTCAACACTTATTCGGGAATTTTTTTGTGGTGGGATATGTAATGGAAATATTTGGGGGCCATAACTAGTCCTTAATGGGGCCCTTTAGAAAAAATTAAAAAGATGCATATCGTTTACAACATTTTCTGACCTCTTTTGTTCAAATTGTTTCAAAATATTCCCCTTTTTAAAAATAAAGCGTAAAGTTTTAATTCTACCCCCTTTTACCCTAATTACGTAACTTTGATAAAATTTTATCATATATTGTTGAAAATTGTGAAGATAAATATTTTTGCTTCAGTAATTTAAACAAAAATTGATCATTAGAGAGTTATAGATAAAAACCTTGGCCCCCCCTAATTTGGGGGGTAGCCCCATTTTTTGATATCAAATGAAAGGTTTTGTGTTTTATTTTTTTGTTAACACTTATTCAGAATTTCTTTTGGTTGTTAAAAAGCATAGGAAACTTTAGGGGCCACCCCCACAAGCCCTTTAAAGGGGGGGCCTTTTCAAAAATTCTAAGTTTTAAATATTGCAAACATTTTTTCTGACCATCTTTTGTTCAATATTGTTATCAAAATATTTCCTTTTCGAATAAAAGCTAAAGTTTACTTTTCCCCCCTTGTAACCCCAAATTTACAAAATATGATCAAAATTTTTATCATATGTTTTGCAAATTGTGAAGATAAATATTTTGCTTCAGTAATGTATAACAAAATATTGATCTTAAAAATTAAAAAAAAAAGATTTGGCCCGAGCCCTAATTTTGAGGGGTCAGCCCCTTTTTTTGATATCAAATAAAGGTTTTTGATTTTGAAGTTTTTTTGTTCAACACTTATTCAGGTTTTCAGTTTTGGAGATATGGAAATGGAAATATTTGGGGGCCCACACTACAGCCCTTAATGGGGCCGTTTGCAAAAATTAAATTGCATATTGTTTAGAAATTTTCTAATCTTTTTTTAATATTGCTTATAAAAATTTTCCCCCCCTTTTTAGAAATAAACTAAAAAATTTTTGTTTCCCCCCCTTTGCCCCAATTACGTAACATATGATCAAAATTTTATCATATATTGTTGAAATTGTAAGATAAATACTTTTGCTTCAGAAATGATAACAAAAATTGATATTAGAGAGTTTGATAAAAATTTTGGCCCCCGACCCCCTAATTTTAGGGGACCCCCTTTTTCTTGATATCAAATGAAAGGTCTTGTAATTTTAATTTTCCTTAATATAATTTAACAAATTTTGAAATTATGAAGATTAAACAAAATGTGTCAAATTATGTGATATTTTTGAGCCTTTTTTTTAACCCCAGGTGAGTTTAGTGCCTTTTTCCTGGATGGTATGTCCAAAATGGCACTTTCAATTCACCCTCTATCTACACTAAAAATTAACTAATTCAAGTCATTTAGGAGGAGTTCCAGGGCAAGGAGACCCTCTGAAATTTGGAAAAAGTCCATTTACACCGGAAGGACAATTATAAAAAAAATTTCCAAAAGGAGATCAATATCTTTTATCTGAAATTTGTAAAAATCCATCAACCCTTTCCGAGAACTGCGTGCACAAAATCGGTAAGAATAAAAATAAAAAAAAATAATAACTAAGCAAAGCTCGTTGAAACAAAAATTTCTTCGTGGTTTTCCCGGAAGGCCGGAAGTGACATAAAAAAAGAAAGCAATGGAAAACTTGTTGAATAATTTAAATTTTCATAAAAAATTTTCAAAAAAAGCTATTTTTAGCTACTTCCGGTTTCCCGGGAATGACCCGAGGAGGAAAATTTAATTTTATCCCCCCGAGACATATGTTATCCAAAAACTTGTAAAACGGCAAAAATACACGTTTTCCACTACTTCCGGTTTGGCCGGACTATTTTGACGACTCCAGTAGATTTAGTTTTAATTTTGAAAACTTTGTTCTTTGACGTATTACAAAATTTTCAATACTTTTTGAGATATAAAAAAAAATTTCGGCCCCCCTTAGGGCCTTAATTTTTGGGGGAGCCCTTTTTACAAGATATCATTTGAAAGATCTTTAAATTTTACACTTCTTCTGTTCTATATGTTTTAACAAAATATTTCCAGGTAAAAAGATTGTGGAAAAGGTGTTAAAAAATTTGAATTCGGATACGACATTTTCGGGCCATAGCGGCCCACGTGGCTTTTCTATAAAAATAAAAAAATTATTATTCCTTTGCCTTTGGTTTCATACCTGAAAGTTTCAGTTTTTATCTTGAGCCATTATTAAAAGTTGGGGAAAAACCGACCCCTTTAAAAAATAAAACGACAATATCTCCCAAAAATACGTCATCAAATCGGAAAAAAAGTAAGGTTCAAGAATGTTCAAAAACCTGAAAATTTCATGAAATCCATCCAGCCGTTTTTAGAAAAATGTGCACAAAATCGGTAAAAAAAAAAATAATAAAAAAAAAAGTGAAAAAGAAATAAAAATAAAAAGAAGGTTTCCCTAAAACGGAAACCTTTTAATAAAAAGATAGATGTGATTTTGACTGAAATAATCTTAAAAGAGAATGACTTTAAGTTTTTCCCTTTATTAAATATAAAATTTCTATTTTTTTAAAAAATTTGAATTTTTGTTCAATAAGGCTTATAAAAATTCTCCCCCCTTTTTTAAACGTAAAGCATAAAAAAAAAGGTTTTGTCCCCAACCCCTAATTACGTAACATATGATCAAAATGTTATCATATATTGATTCAAATCGTTATGGAAAAATTTGCCCCTAATGTATTATAAAATATTGATCATTAAAGAGTTATAATAAAAACTTTTTGGGCCCCCTGAGCCCCTTTTTTAGGGGTAGCCCCTTTTTTTTTGATATCAAATGAAAAGGGTTTTATTTTGAATTTTTTTGTTTAACACTTATTAAATTTTATTGTTGTGAATATGCCAAACGGAAATATTTTGGGGGAATTAAAAACCTTAATGGGACCTCAAAAATAAATATATTGTTAAAAACATTATTCTGGCCATCTTTTGTTCAAATTGCTTATCAAAAAACCCCCTTTTTTAATAAAAGCATCAAAGATTTGATCCGGCCCCCTTGTGACCCCTAATTACGTAACATATGATCAAAATTGCATCATATATTTTAAATGTTAAAATAAATATTTTGTTTCAGTAATGTATAACATATATTAATCATTAGAGAGTTATAGATAAAAGCTTTTTGGCCCTTTTAGCCCCAATTTTAGGAGTCAGCCCCTTTTTTTGATTCAAATGAAAATTTGTGATTTGAAATTTTTTGTTCAAAAATTTATTAGAATTTCTATTTTTTGTAATATGCTAAAAGGGAAAATTTAGGGCATCCCCACAAGTCCTTAATGGGGCGTTTTACAAAAAATTGAATATGCGTATTGTTTAAAAAATTTTTACCATTTTTGTTCAATATTGCTTTCAAAATTTGCCTTTTGAAATTTAAACCTCAAAGATTTACCATTCTGGCCCCTTGTGACCCCAATTACGTAAAATATAAAAAAATTTATATTTTTTATAGTTGCAAATCGTCAAGATAAAATTTTTGCTTCAGTAAAAATTTATAAAAATTTAAATTTTAAAGAGTTAAAATGAAAGATTTTTCCCCTTGGCCCCTAATTTAGGGGTCAGCCCCTTTTTTTGATATCAAATGAAAATCTTGATTTTGAAATTTTTTGTTCAACACCTTTTTAAAAATTTTTTTTTTTTTGTGGGGATATGCCAATGAAAATTTTAAGGGGCCCCCCAAGTCCTTAAAGGGGGGGTTTTACAAAAAATTTAAAGTATGCATATTGTTTAGAAAATTATTTACATTTTTGTTCAATATTGCTTTCAAAAAATTCCCCCCTTTTTGAGATAAAAGGAAAATTTCATTTTGGCCCCCCGTGATAAAACTAATAACATTTATCAAACAGATCATATATTGATGCAAATTTTAAGATAAATCTTTTGCTTAAAAAATGTATAACAAAATAAAGATCATAAGAGAGTTATGATAAAAACTTTTGGCCCCTCTACCCCTAATTTGAGGGGGCGCCCCTTCTTGAATCAAATGAAAGGTCTTTTATTTTTAAGTTTTTTTTAAACCCCATTCATAGATTTCTATTTTGTGGGATATCTAATAAAATATTTAGGGGCCACTCCTACAGGTTTAATGGGGGGGTTTTTCAAAAATTAAAGTATGCATATTGAAAAAATTTCTTTAAACTTTTTTTAAATTGCTTTTCAAAATATTCCCCCTTTTTAATATAAAGCGTCAAGTGAAATTTTTGGCCCCCTTTGACCCCTTATTACGCAAGATATGCTTAAAAATTTATAATATATTGTTCCAATTGGGTTTTAAAAATTTAAAAAAATGAAAAATCGAGAGAAAAAAAGATAAAATTTTTTGGTCACACGGGGGGTCAACCCGGGGGGCGTGACAATCCAAAGGCTAACCATTTAGCCATTGAATGCCCTTTTCGTTTTTAAATGCATTATCTGAATTTTGGGTTTTTTATTTTCAAACAAATTACATATTTCGCTTCTGCAAAAGGGTCTCATTAATTTAAAACAAAGATATTAAAAAAGAAAAGGAAAAATTGCGTTTCTTAAATTCGTTTCCGGTATCGACCGGAAGTAATGGGCGCACAAAAAGGGGATTTGAACGCTATAAATCATGAACTTTACTCCAATTAATTTTTTTCATTTTAACATTTTTTCTCTTAAACGAAAAAATTGCTTTTAAAAAAGGAAATTGTCCTTTTTACGACCGGAAGTGACGGGGTCAACGAAAAAAAATTCCAATAAGGTTTAGATCAGACCATAATTTTAAAATTTTAACGGGAGTAGTTTACGAGAAATCGCGTGCACAAAATCGGGGAAAAAAAATTTAATAACTGATACATCTGTTGGAGCAACAGTGGGTCTTGTAATTCTTTTTAAGATGAGATAAGATTTTTATTAATTTTATTAAAGTAATGATTTCCACAATCTTTTAAAAAAACATTGAACATTAAAGCTTAAAAAAACCCCTTAACGGCCCCAATTGTAGGAATCAGCCCTTTTTCTTCATGCATCTAAAAGTCTTAGGGTTTGATCATTTTTTGTTCAACACTGTTAAAAAAATTTTTTTTTTTTTAGCTATTAGCAAAAGAAATATTTAGGGGCCAACCCTTCAACTCCTTAATGGGGACGTTTTGCAAAAAATGAAAGGTTGCATATGTTCAGAACATTATTTAGAACATCTTTTGTTCAATATTGCTTATCAAAAAATTCCTGCCTTTCGAGATATAAACATCAAAGATTTTATTTGGCCCCGTGGCCCCTAAAATGTAAATACACATTTAAATTATAATATATAATTGTAATTGTTGGGTAAACTCTTTGCTTCAGAAATGTATTACAAAATATTAACTAAAAAAAATTATGATTGAAGATTTTTTGGCCCCCTTGGCCCCCAATTAGTGTCCAGCCCCTTTTTTAGGATCTCGTCTTAAAAATCTTTAGATTTTGAAAATTTTTTTTAAAAAAATTTAGAAATTCTTTTTGTTTTGGGTTTAGCAAAAGAAATATTTTGGGGGCCCAAACCCCTTTAAATCCTTAATGGGGAGTTTAGAAAAAATGAAAGGTTGCATTTTGTTTGAACTTTTTTGAAAATTTTTGTTAATTTGCTTTTAAAATATTTCTGCCTTTCAGATATAAAGCTCAAAAATTTGATTTGGTTGTGGCCCCAATTATGTAACATAGAATAAAAAACATAATTTATTGTTATGTTGAGATAAACATCTTTGCTTGAAACATATCACAAAATATTAATAAAAAGAGTTATCGATTAAAAATTTTCCCCCCTTCCCCCAATTCAGTGCCCAAACCCCTTTTTTAGGATCTCATCTTAAAACTATTCAAAATTTTTAAAATTTTTTTTCAAAACTAATCAAAATTCTTTTTGTTTTTGAGCTATTAGCAAAAGAAATATTTGGGGGAACCCTTAAAAATCCTTAATGGGAACGTTTACAAAACATGAAAAATTGATATTGTTTAGAACATTATTTTGAAAAATTTTTTTTTTTCAATATTGCTTATCAAAAATTTTTGCCTTTCGAGATATAAAACGAAAAAATTTTTAATTTTGGGCCCCTTTTGGCCCCCAATTATGAAAATAGAATTAAAAAAATTTAAAATTTTAGTTTAGATTGGGATAAACATTTTTGCTTCAGTAATGTAAAAAAATATTATGTTACAGAGTTATCGTATAAAAATTTTTGGGCCCCTCTGGCCCCCAAAATTGTGGCAGCCTTTTTTTTTATATCATTTAAAAAAACTTGTCATTTTGCACAAATATTGCTCGTAGTTTTAACAAAATAATTTAAATTTTTTAAAAAAAATTATGGAAAATGTTAAAATTTCAGTCATGTTCATGTCCTAATTTTTACCCCTACCGAGTTCCAATAAGCACTTCCGGAATATTTGAAATATAGGTGCAAAACTATAAAATGTTGTCTATCAGTCCTGAAAAAGGGCACATTTTGCTTTTGTCGTTTTGAGTTTTTTTTACAAAAAGGTCACAAAAAACATTAAAGGGGGAAACTTTTCCACCGGAATGATTTTTCGAAAAATAAAAAAAAAGTATCAGGTTTAGTTCATGATACATCATTCCTGAAAATTTCAAGGAATCCACTCAAGCATCTCTGAAAATCTGTCTGCACAAAAATGTGTAAAGAAAAAAATAATAATAATAATAATAATAAAAGTAAAAGAAACAATGAAAATAGAAGGGTTTCCCTGGAGACGGAAGCCCTAATAATAATAATAGGAAAAAAACCAAGAATAAAAAGAAGGTCTTCCGTTAGACGGAAACCTTAATAATAGAAACCGATAAAACATATTTTCCCAAACTCCGTTGGGAAACATAATAACTAGAAACTCTTGTTGCTACAGCAACAAAGAAGGTCTTCCGTTCTCCTCTATTTATCTGTATGCAGGATTTTTTTTCTATTTTAAAAAAGACAGACATATCATAAACTAGTAGACTAATTGTTCAGTGAACAATTATCGGCCTTTCCACCTTTTTAAGCATTTCAATACATTTGGGCCCAAAAAGTAGAAAAAAGCAAAAAAATAAATAAATAAATAAACAGCAAAATTCTCATTTCTCTACAAGGATTTTAGATCGGGCTCGTAGTTGTATAAATATACTCTAAACAGACTTCCTGGATTATACGAGTCGACTCGGGGATAACCACGATTTCATTGATACGAAAGAGAGCCGTTCAAAACATTGTAACACGCTCCTAGGTGCATATATCAACTTGAATGAGATTGTTTTCGAGTTAAGATGTAAGGGGTAGGGTCTGATTAAAATTACGATATACCTTATGATATGAATAACATGCATTTATCTGCGCATAAGACGGAAGCGTAAGTGAAAACGTTGTGAAATGTCCCATGTGAAACCCGCATCATATGTGCATTATACATGTATAAAAAGAGTTTGAATAAATTTCCAAACATGTAATTCTAGATGGGAAACACAGGGAATAAACGTGTATTTCTTTTAATATGCTGAAAGTCGCTATTTCATTGGATTGTGTTTTTAGAAAAAAAAAATAAATTTCAAATGAAATGAAGATTCATTCTATTAATATTAAATCCAAATAAAATTGAAATAAATTCCATACACTAAAGAAAGCAAGAGTACTTGGTATTAAAATGTCGCAATAGAGCAGGAGAATCGAATGATAATAACAAAATTTGCAGAAATAGCCAATACGGGCTTAAATTAATTAATATGCTCAGCAATACAAAATTTCAGACAGAAAAAAAATGCAGATTTTGCCGATTTTCACTAGAGTTTCATTTTATTTTAGACTTAAAAGTCTCAGGACACTTTCTTTAAGGTCTTTTCTTGCTTTTACTCCAAATCTTATGTCGATATATCGTGTCGTTTGACTTGAAGACATTTTCTCTATACATCCTGCTGTTGATTTTTTTTTAAGATAGGAGGGGGATATAAGCATTTGTTAGAGTAAGAGTTGCAAATACCTCAACGACATTAAACTTAATTGTGACCTTTGAATCAATAGGGGGTCATTTATCAAGGTCAAGGTCATCCAAAAAAGAGAGAGGTAAACTTAAGATTAACACTTAAAGCTGTATCAACATAAAAATAAAAAAATAAAATAACTCTTGGGTAAGGGTCAAGGTCAAACATCAAATTCATAGGTCAAGGTTATGTTGCATATATAAGCAATTTAAATACTTTTCCAATGATCTTGACCTTTTGACCTTGGTGTAGTTTTATTTCTTATAATTGGAAGTTTTCGTTGTTTTATTTTTATTTTTGGTGGAGCTGACATATTTCAAAACTACTAATAAGTTGCAATAAAGTAATGAAAAAAAATTGGAAAGAAAAAAGTTGGAATTTTCGATTTTTCAAATCACATCCTGTGACGACCGGAAGTGACGGCGGAGACATTTATCCCTATATCTGTTGTTCACTCTTCAAGGTTTATTATTCATATAAGTTTAGTGTCTTGATGTGTTACCATAACCAAGATCTGGCTATCTTAACTACTCAGTTTAAGGACAGGAAATCATGAGACCGGAAGTCAATTTTTAACATATATTTGTAGTTACTCTAGACATTTGCAGTCTGAATAACTTGTTTTTAAATCATTTCAAATACTCTTTCTATAAAAGATATTTATGGGATAGTATGATACTCAATTTATGCAGTTTTTCTCTCATAACCGGAAGTTGCCAGTTTTTGTTTCTGGTGGGACGGACATATATAGAACAACCAATAAGATGCAATAATGTGACGCCAAGTATTCCAAAAAGAAAAGTTGAAATTTCTGATTTCTTTGATCACTTCCTGTGACGACCGGAAATGACGGCGAACGATCTTAACCCTTATGAGTTTCCTTACTTATCAAGATCTATTACTAAATCAAGTTTGGCGTCTCCATCTCTTACCGTTTCCGAAATCTCTTTGTGATAACTTCTCATATTGAGGACAGAAAATCACGCGACCGGAAGTGAATTTTACAAAGATATTTGAATTTACTGTAGTCATTTGCAGTCTGAATAACATATCCAAAAATCATTACAAATACTTTATCTATAAAAAATATTTATGGGAAAGAAAAATACTGAAAATATGCAGTTTTTCTCTCATAACCGGAAGTTGTCGGTTTTGTTTCCGGTGGGACTGATATATTTCGAAACTACAAATAAGATGCTATAATCTGATGCAAAAAAAGTTTAATAAAAGAAAAGTTAAAATTTTCGATTTCTTTGATCACTTCCTGTGACGACCGGAAGTGACGGCGGACAATGTTAACCCAAATGGGCTTGCCTACTAATCAAGATCTATTACTTCTATAAGTTTGGTGTCTTAATCTTTTACCGTTTCTGAGATATGACTCAGACAAAATTATTTTTAAAAAAGCGGAAATCGGACACAACTGACGACCGGAAGTGAATTTTGAAAAAATGAAAAAAATGCCTGAGCGTATTTTCATTCTCTATCATCCCTGAAAATTTCAAGAAAATCCGTCCAGCCATCTCTGAGAAATCCGATTTACAAGAAAAGGGAAAAAAAAATAATAATAAAAAGAAAAAACAGTAGAATCACTATAAGGTCTTCCGTCTGAAACGGAAGACCTTAATAAGAAACAGTAGAATCACTATAAGGTCTTCCGTGAAGACGGAAGACCTTAATAATAATAACTAGAAAGGATCTCGTTGCGAGCAACGAGTAGGTCTTCCGTCCGATTCCGAAAAATAACCCATAAAATCGAGCTGAAAATGGATTAAACATATTTTGGACACACTGGTAATTGAAACGGGTCACTAGCTTATCGATTACGCTATTTAAACAACTACTCTTACTTCACTTGTATGTACATATAACTCTCCAACAGTTAATCTGTCTTGGAATTATGAAAGAAGGGTCACTATTCATAATTTCGCGCCAAACGCAACGAGTAAATCTTGCGAATTTCTCTTGGAATGTTCATGGTCCTTCGGATGAGACGGTATAGACCGAGGCCCCGTGTCACAGCAGGTGTGGCAGGATAAAGATCCCTCCCTGCTCAATGGATATAAAAGAAAAACTTTGCCCCTCTAGGCCCTTAATTTAAGGCCGCCACTGCCTTTTAAAAGATATCATTTGAAAGATCGCGGAATTCTACACTTCTTTTGTTCTATATGTTTAAACAAATTATTTCCAGGTAAAATGATATCGACGAAAAGGTGTTAAAAATTTTGAATTTTGCGTTACGACTATTTTCGGGCCGTAGCGAGCGCCGACGTGCGGTACTTCCGATAAAAATGAAATACATTCCGCAAATCTACAGACTTAGGTCTACCATACTTGAAAGTATCATGTGTCTATCTAAAGCCGTTTAGGAGAAATCGTGCGGACAAACTGACCCTTAAAAAATCATTAAAATGCTTATAACTCCAGACCGGAAGTGACGTCATCAAAACAGAAAAAAACGCATAAGATTCAAGTGATGTTACATAAGTCCTGAAAGTTTCATGGAAATCCATCGAGCCGTTTTTCGAGAAATCGCGTGCACAAAATCGGTAAGAAAAATAAACAATAATAATAATAAAAATAGATTTTCTTATTGTAATAGTTGTCCTTTCTATTGATTTAATATGACACAAGTGTGCATTAGAAAACAGTGGTCACGTTTTTTACTTACTACATTCTTGAAAAAATATTAATTATAACTATGATTTAAGCTAGGTGTTACCGTGATGCAAAACAAAAGATATAGATATTGTACTTCATTTGCACATTAATTCTTTTCTATTTCCACTTTGAGAAACAACCAAAACCAATTAAAGAAGACTTGTAAGTAGACCTTGGATAATAAATGTAGTTTGACACCGAATTGCAACGAACCTACGACGTGACAATCCAAGTATCCCTACACATTTCATTGCTCCTTATGTTACTTTCGTTCAAGCAAACGCTCGGCTGCCTCTGTAAACAGCCATTGCGAAATGTCGGAATTGACAGAGACCGCCGCCATTAAGATCACGCTTCAGACTTTTGAATGTTAATATCTCGAGTTCGAATTCATCAATTTACAAACAAATTATATATTAAGCCTAATGAGAAATGTATCTATCAACCATGCAAATATGATTTGAAAATATTGAAGAACAAAAAAGTTAAAGACGAGAGATTTTTGGCCCCTCTATGCCCTTAATTTGAAGGACTAACCCCGTTTACTTGATATCAAATGAAAGGTCATACTATATTGCACATTTTTTATTATATATGTCTTAACAAATATTTAACAGGTAAAAGAATATAAAAGAAAACGTGTCAATTTTTGCGAGATGGTACTATGAGGCTATTTTTCGATCCCAGGCGAGCGTCGATGCCTTCTTTACCTGGAAAGCTCTATATCCAAAATGTCACATCTATTATCCTGCCTTCTACCTTCACTGAAAATCTCAAGCAAAGATCAATCACACAGTTTAAACTTAACAATAATTTATTTACAGTAATATACAAATCATTAAGTACAAACTTAGCAAAAATCTAAAAATACATACATCAGAGTGTCCGTTGCTGCACACAATGTCCCAGTGAATTTATATCACAGTAATACCTCAATGATGCTTATACGACAATTGCATCTATGCATCAAATTGACATGATATTTATACAGTAATATAAATCTAGAATATTCTAGAAGTTGTAAGTACATGATATTACTGGAAAGTTCTGGACATACACAAAGTTCAAGAATGTTCTAGAAAAAATGACCGGACATGTTGACCACTTTGGAATGTTCAAGAAACTTAATGTTACTAATAATATACATGATGAAATAATACAAATACAACACACTCACAACACCTCCCCCCTTAAAAAGTTTGAATGTCAATGAAAACTTACATTGTTAAAATGAGATATATGTACATTAATACAAAATCATATATGTTCACGATACTCTGGACAAGGCATCTGCAATAACATTGTCTTTGCCTTGATATGCTTAATTTTTATGTTGTATTCTTGTAACAACAAACTCCATCTAGTCAGTCTTTGATTCTTGTTTGACAATTTATGAAAATGTCAGGGGTTGTGATCCGTATATACAAGAATTGGATGCAAAGTAACATTCAGATAAACATCAAAATGCTGTAAGGCTAACAACAAAGCAAGGCATTCCTTTTCAATGGTGGAATACTTTTGTTGACATTTTGTAAGTTTCTTTGAAAAATAAGAAACAACTCTATCTACCTTATCACTATGTTCTTGAAACAAAGCTGCCCCGATTCCAACATCACTAGCGTCAACAGTAAGCTTAAATTGCTTAGCAAAATCTGGAGTTGATAGAACTGGATTGCTCATAAGGACAGATTTGATTTTATGAAATGATTTTTCACAGTCCTTTGTCCATTCAAAGTTAACCCTCTTTTGTAAAAGATTTGTAAGTGGACTAACTACTGAGGAAAAATTTGGACAAAATTTTCTGTAAAACCCAGCCATGCCCAAAAACCTCATTAACTCTTTCTTGTTTGTAGGAATCGGGAACTTTGCAATAGCTTCCACTTTAGCCATAATGGGTGTAACATAACCTTGACCTACTTTATGACCTAAATACTCTACATAGGCATGACAAAATTCGCTCTTCTCAAGGTTCACAGTTAAGTTTGCTTTAGCTAAAATGTCAAACAAAGCACGCATGATTCGGAGATGTTCGTCCCATGTGTCGCTGTATATGATGACATCATCAATGTAGGCCTCGCATCCCTCAAGGTCTTGAAGAAGGGAGTGAATCATCCTTTGGAATGTAGCTGGTGCATTTTTCATGCCAAAAGGCATTACTTTATACTGGTAGAGTCCATCTGGTGTAGCAAAAGCAGATATTTCTTTTGCTCGTTCTGTTAACGGTACTTGCCAGTAGCCTTTCAACAGGTCAAATTTACTGACAAATTTCGCGTTTCCAATTTTGTCAATACAGTCATCGATTCTAGGTATTGGATATGAATCAGTTTTGGTAACAGAATTCACCTTTCTAAAGTCTGTACATAATCGGTAGGTACCGTCCTGTTTTGGTACAAGAATACATGGTGAGCTCCAGTTACTTTTACTAGGTTCAACAATGCCATTGTCCAACATGTACTGCACTTCCCTTCTTAGGTACTGCAATTTTATTGGATTAAGACGGTACGGATGTTGTTTGATAGGCAGAGCGTCACCCACTATGACATCATGACAAGCTGCATTAGTTTTCTTTGGAACATCCGAAAAGATGTGATGATACTCACTCATCAAGTTTTTAACTTGTTCCTTTTGGTGAATGTTCAAATGTCCAAGTTTGGCATCCAAATTAGCCAAAACTTCTGAGTTTTTCAAACGAACACTCTGATTACAATCTTTCTCATTCATTTCTACACTCATATCACTTTCAATACAATTTTGAACAGTCTTAGCATTGGCTAAAGTGGAAACTGGTTTTACAGAATTTCGGTCACACCTTTCAAAATACTCTTTTAACATGTTAATGTGACAAACCCGTTTCTCTTTACGTCGACCTGGTGTCTTAACTACATAGTTTACATCACTAATCTTGCTTTCAATTTCATAAGGGCCATAAAATTTGGCCTGTAAAGGATGACCAGGAATAGGTAAAAATACAAGAACCTTATCGCCTGGCTTAAACACCCTATTTCTGGCATCTTTGTCATACCACATTTTCATTTTCATCTGAGAACTCTTCAAATTTTCTTGTGCTAATTTACAAGCATTGTAAAGTTTTTCTTTGAAATCAGACACATAATCTAAAAGATTAAGATCAGTAGTCTCAGTCAGCCACTTTTCCTTCAACAATTTCAAAGGACCTCTAACTGTATGACCAAACACCAATTCAAAAGGACTGAACCCAAGAGACTCCTGGACTGCTTCTCGTGCAGCAAATAGTACAAGATGAACCCCTTCATCCCAGTCTTTCTCATACTGGTAACAATAGGTCTTCAGCATTGTTTTTAGGGTTTGATGAAAACGTTCTAGCGCTCCCTGGGACTCAGGATGATAAGCAGTTGATCTATATTGCCTTATACCCAACTCATGCATGACTTGCTGGAACAACCCCGACATAAAATTTGAGCCTTGATCCGACTGAATTGCCTTTGGTGCTCCTACAAAACTGAAGAACTTGGTTAGGGCCTTAACTATGCTCTTTGCCTTTATATTCCTAAGAGGTATGGCTTCAGGGAATCGAGTGGATGTACACATAATGGTAAGTAAATACTGGTTCCCAGATCTGGTCCTAGGCAAAGGTCCTACACAATCCACCAACACTCGACTAAACGGTTCTTCAAAAGCTGGAATGGGTTGGAGAGGAGCAGATGGTATCTTCTGATTCGGTTTACCTACCATCTGACAGACATGGCATGACTTACAAAACTCAGAAACATCCTTCCTTAGCTTAGGCCAATAAAAATGACTCAAAATCCTATTATAAGTCTTATTGATACCTAAATGACCAGCCATAGGTGTATCGTGAGCTAAACTCATGACATTTCGACGATAAGCAGCTGGGACCACTATCTGGTGAACAACACGCCACACTTCATCTGGAGAGGCGTCAGGTGGTCGCCATTTTCGCATAAGGATGCCATCTTTCATATAGAAGCATTCTCCAACTTTAGTGGCCTCTTCTGGTGGAAGTGCCCTCTTACTAAGTTGAATGATATCTGGGTCTTTATGTTGTTCAGAGAGTAGACGTTCTCGGCTGAGGATGTCCTTGCCTTGGCTAACTAGTGGATGCAACTCATCATCCTCACCACCAAATTTTGGTAACAGTTCTTTCTTCTCTTGCTTCTTGATATTGTGTGGTTCCATGCTTGTTTGAGTGCCATCAAGGTCAGATAAGAAAGTGTCATTCAAATCAATATCAACAGAGGAATTCGTCTCGTCAAAGGCTTGAGTATGGTCTGCCTCCATTTCTCGTCTTCTGGCCATCGCTCTAGTAACAGCACAGGCTGGATAAATGTCATCATCTTCATCATCGCACATGACATCTGGTGTGATTTTCTCACAAACTATAGGATCTGGTACAACTTTTCCACCAGCTAAATCGTTGCCTAGCAACAAAGAAATGCCTGGAACGGGAAGAGTAGGTCGAACACCTACGATAACAGGTCCAGTAACTAAATCTGACTTCAAACTAATTCTATGCAGGGGAACATCAATGACGCCTAGCTCCACACCCTGTAATAAAACTGACCCACCAGTAGAAGTCTGCTCAGACAAAGGAAGCACGCCCTCTAACAATAACGTCTGTGCAGCACCAGTATCTCTCAAAATCTGGACAGGTTTTATTTCGCTAGAGTCACCGAGTGAAACAAATCCCTGAGACATAAAGGGCTTATAATCCTCCATAGAATCAATAGAACTGGACTGTGAACCCTGGACATCAGGAGTGTCAGAACAAATGGAAACTAAGGCTTCTCTATCACCTCTAACTGCCGCACAAGCATGTGGTTGAGTTTTATCAAAGTCATTTTTTCCCTTAAGTTTAAAGCATTCACTGATCAGATGACCTTTTTTCTTACAATAACTACAAGTAGGAAGCGACCCTATTCCAGAAGATCCTTCAAAATGTCCTGGACCGGACTTAGAACCACCTTGGGATGGAGACTGGGAACTTGTGAAAGACTGAGACCCTGAACCACTCTTTTTATATGTGTCTGAATTTGTAGAATTACTGCTAGTCTGAGATCTTGATACAAAATTCTTTTTATGAGACAGAGCATAAGTATCAGATATGACTGCTGCCTCTTCAAGAGTTTTCACATTCTTATCTTCTAGATGTGTTTTCAAATCTTGAGTAACACATTCCTTAAACTCTTCTACCAGGATGACTTGGCGCAAATTAGCAAAGGTTTTATCAAGTTTCTTAGATCTAAACCAGTGATCAAATAAATCTTCTTTCTCTCGTGAAAATTCAACAAATGTTTGATTATCAAACTTCCTATACTTTCTAATTTTTGTCTATATGCTTCAGGTACTAATTCATATGCTTTTAATATTGCTGCTTTGACCTTCTCATAGTCTGAACTCTCAACTACCCCTAGTGCAGAGTATACCTCAGCTGCTTTGCCAACCAGGACACTTTGTAACATTGTTGACCAAACATTGTGTGGCCATTTAAGATTCTCTGCGACTTTTTCGAATTGGGGAAAATATTTGTCTACAGATTTTTCTTGAAATTTCGGAACTAACCTAATATTTTTTGCTGCGTCAAATTCATTCTTGACAAATGACGGTTCTGGTTGGTGCTGCAATCTTAATTTCTCTAACTCAAAGTGCTCTTGTCTTTCTAATCTGTCTAATTCAAATTTCCGTTCACGCTCTCGTTCTTCTCTCTCTCTTTCTCGCTCTTCTCTTTCAAATCGCATTTTCTCTAACTCTAATTGAAACTGAGTATCCCGTCATTTTGTAAGAGCCTAATTTGGATTTAACCGTATATTCTGGAAGATCGTATTTTTCAAAAATGTTTTCATCTACTAGTTTGTTTGCAACCTTAATTCTAATGTCTTGCTTTTTCTGAGAGGATTTAACATCTAACCCAAAATGCAAACCTAATGCGATCAAGTCATCCTTTTTTAACGTATCAAAAACCTGAACACTTGGCGAACTAAGAAAGTTTGTGACCGAAAATACCATGTTGATTTTTGCTGGCTTATAGTCAAATTTAACAATTTAATTAACAAAATTCTGACAATGAACTGCAAAAGTGCAAGAAATTCTTTATCCCGGACGAGCCCCGCATTCTGTTATGGGTCAGAATAACCCTAAATGCCAGCAAAGATCAATCACACAGTTTAAACTTAACAATAATTTATTTACAGTAATATACAAATCATTAAGTACAAACTTAGCAAAAATCTAAAAATACATACTTCAGAGTGTCCGTTGCTGCACACAATGTCCCAGTGAAATTATATCCCAGTAATACCTCAGTGATGCTTGTACGACAATTGTCTCTATGCATCGAATTGACAGGATATTTATACAGTAATATAAATCTAGAATATTCTAGAAATTGTAAGTACATGATATTACTGGAAAGTTCTGGACATACACAAAGTTCAAGAATGTTCTAGAAAAAATGACTAAACATATGGACCACTCTGGAATGTTCAAGAAACTTAATGTTACTAATAATATACATGATGAAATAATACAAATACAACACACCTCACAACAATATCTTAAGTCGTTTAGGAGGAGATCTCAGGACAAGCTGACCCTCTAAAAATCAGTACATCGTCCATATCTCACGACCGGAAGTGACGACGTACTTACAAAAAATTTACGACAAGGTTCAGATAAATATCTATCAGATCTGAAAATTTGGTGGGAATCGGTTGAGCCGTTTCTGAGAAATCGCGTGCACAAAATCGGTAAGAAAAAAAATAATAATAATAACTAGAGCAAAGCTCGTTGCAAAGCAACGAGTAGGTCTTCCTTCCGGTTTTAACCGGAAGTGACTTCAACACCAGAAAGCAATGTGATAAGTCGTCTACAGTGACATTATAATTTCAATTTTGCATCAAAACCTACAAAATAAGCTATTTTTTGCTACTTCCGGTTTGACCGGAAGTGACGTCGACGGGCGGAAAATTAATTTTTATGCTCCTATATAACTATATTATCCAAGATATTCACAGAACGGCAAAAATACGCGTTTAAAGACTACTTCCGGTTTGGCCGGAAGTGACGACGGCGGACGTATTTTGACGACGCCAAAAGATTAATCTTGACATTTTGAACAACTTTGCTTCTTTGACGTATTACAAATTCTCAATACTTTTTAGATATAAAGGAAACTCGCTCGGCCCCTATAGGCCCCTCATTTTAGGGGCCAGCCCTTTTTTGGATATACCAGTTGAAAGAACTTGTACATCTATACTCCTTTTGTTCTACATGTCTTAACAAAATATTTCTAGGTAAAAAGTTATCGTAGAAAAGGTGTTAAAAATTTTGAAATTCTTGATAGGTCTATTTTCGGGCCATAGCGAGCGTCGGCGCCTCGTACTTCCGGTAGTTGTGATATACAAAAGGCACTTCTCCAAAGGTTGCTCTAGCATCCCTGAAAATTTCACACTTCTATCTTAAATGGTTTTTGAGAACATTGCCGGACAAAGTGACCCTCTATAAATGACAAAATCGCAGAAATCTCCAAACCGGAAGTGACGTCATCAAAACAAAAAAATGTAAACCTAGATTTTTTGATCTTCTATTTAATCCTGAAAGTTTCATGAAAATTGATTAAGCCGTTTTCGAGAACTCGCGTGCACAAAATATGTAAGAAAAAAAATAATAAAAACTGTGGAAAAGAAACCTAAGAATAACAAAAGGTCTTCCGCTGAAGACGGAAGACCTTAATAATAGGGAAAAAAGAAACCGAACGAAAACAATAAGGTCTTCCGTTGGAGACGGAAGACCTTAATAATAATAATAGGGAAAAAGAAACCGAACGAAAACAACAAGGTCTTCCGTTGGAGACGGAAGACCTTAATAACCTTATGCTTTCCGAATAGATACTTGACTGACCTTTCTAGCTAACGGTATTCGGAATTGCTTTACATAGTATGTATATAGTTATATTACATTTTCCGTATCTTACCCGGCTAACTAATTTTAGAAAGTGACGCTACTGATGCGGAATATGTTTTGTATATAGTTTAATAGTTATATTTCATAGCTTCTCCTATCTTAAGTCGACAATTAAGGATATGTACCTTCTACAGTTAATTCAGTTATCAGGATAGGTAGTAAGAAAATATACAATATACTAACTACTTAGTTTAGGTTAGGCTTAAGTTAATATAAGTTTTAAAGTACTAGGCATTGACATGTTTAAGGTGACGACATACATTAAAACATAATCATATTAGCTAATTAGCAGTAATATACATCACAGCAGTTGAGTTAAAATATTTGATTGTTGTAAAGTTTAACATATATTACTGCACTCTTGCACAATTCAATTAGGTAAATCAGTTGTACACACGATTAAGTTATATACTGGTACAACTGAATCTCACTTGACTAAAACCATAAGTCATGAAACCATTCAGTTACAGGACTCCCATGGAAGTAGGTCAGTGTTAGGTCATAGGTAAGTTATATTCCTTTTGGTTATAAATTCAGTGTTAAACATAGGAATGTATAACATACAACATGGATTGCGTATGGCTAAACATGATCATTTTATCCAATGTGGAAGTTGTATGCGGATAATCATAATTCGTATATCAACATACTGTATTCAATCTTGCCACATACAAACATGTTTATCCTGCAGAACTAAAGTGCTAGATGTAATTCCGGCCAAGTTCATGTGGATACATGAATTAATTAATACGTTTACCATGCCATTTAGATAATACTTATTTCTGGTTTACATTCCTCTTATTTAATTACAGTAATTGTACCTCTTTATCAAATAAAACCGGGAGGAATGTAGGTGAGATTGTGTATATAAATATGTATAGCCATCCACTGTGCTGGCCAGCACGCTTACCTAGTCAGTCCAGTCCAGTCCTCAAACCAGTCACCCACGTGTGTGTGTTACCTATTCCCATCTTCCCAAGTCAAGAGTTTCTGATCCGCTCCGCTCCACATAAACCCTTGACCGAATAGGCTAAGTTTGACGGGGTTTACTGTCACACCATCTAGTGAGACATACACATTTTGAACTCTACTGACCTCTGCTATTGGCCAATCGGGGTATACGAATTCAACAGAAAATTCGAGATAATATTGGAAGTTTGTAATAAATTCGATATAATTCAACTAAAAATCTGAGTCAAACCTTTAACTGTGCTATTTAATGATAATGACGTTATCCTTGGGACTAAAACTGGCTTGTTTTCCTGTTTACAATTTAGTTTAAGTTTTAATAAAACAATGATTTTGATTGGTTCATGAAGACTTTCATGAGGCCAATCAGAGAACGCATTTAACCACGTCAAACTTAGCCTATTCGGTCAAGGGTTTATGTGGAGCGGAGCGGATCAGAAACTCTTGACTTGGGAAGATGCCTATTCCTTGACTTGCTTGTTGTACCTGTACGGTATTCACCATGTAGAATTTGGTTTACCGTCGACACCTTAGTTGTATACTTACTTTAAGGTAGGCGATATTCTTACATAGTAAAATATGTCCATATTTTACTACATAATTGTCAAACTTGTACTTCACACATGTGAACTTTACGAGCCATATGTCATCATTCATAATGTCGAGATAATTATTGTCCATCATTTTAGGGCTGTAATCTGATGATTCTTTTCTGGGTTTTTTTTTAGCTTTCACTATATCTATGTATGCATATAGTGTGTCTATGTGCCTATACTGTGCATGACGCACTCGAATAAAGCATTTTCAAAACAAGTGTCAGTTTAGTGATAATTCCTTGACGATGACTGAGGTGGTATGATAAAATGTCTTACCTTAGTGTTACGTTTATGGCACGTCAAATTTACAAAAATGAATTTTGCGATCGCAAAACACAGATTATCTGATAAATACAGTTTCACGATTTGTAATCTATGGTTTACAACTCATAACTGTATTTAACGATCGTGATTTATGCAGTTTACAGACGTGAATCTATATTTATCAACAAAATCTAATGTTAACGTTATTACAGACAGAAAAATTTAGATTAAAATTCGTACACTATACCGTTAAATATAGTTTTTACGATGAATACTATAGTTAACGAATTGAATACTATAATTTACAGTCGATAAACCTACTTTATCAATTGTGAAAGTAGGTTTAGCTAATTTTGGTGAATTTGATGTGTCATAGACGTTGTAACGCGCCAAAGTCGCCGTCATGGTTGGTTGGAAACCTTATAAGTTACTCTCTGCTGACCGAAAAGCCTTTTTGGTTGAAAGTTAAAAGCAATCTGCACGGCAACATGTTGTTGCATTTATCAATTGTGCAATTCTATTACTAGACCTAATGTAACTTCCGTCAGCCATATCATGATTGCCGAAAAAACTGACTACAAATATGCGAAAACGATGTGTAGAACTCTAATCCATCGTTTGTCAAATGTGATCTCAAAATGTTCATCATCAATATGTAAATGGTTTTGGCTTTTTATCACTTTCCCTACGTGGCACTATATGGTTGAGTAGTTCTGACCAGCGATTTAGTGCACAATAATCAAAATACACATCTGAACAATTTTCATGAAGTCAATTTTTTTTGCATTTGATGTTCTTAAGCGTTTCTTTTTCCTTTCAGTAAATTATCATATAAATAAATAAAAATTATGCTAATTAACTGTTAAATATTTATTGGTGTATCTTAAGCGGTTTCAATTTTAGTGCACCTGTCTACGACCTTTTTCGAACAACCCTCGTATATTCCTTGAAACAGATGAGGAAAGCCACACAATTCAGAGTGTTATTTTTTTCGCTTCCAAATTATTAATCACTTTGATGAAGTGTTAGACTGGATTTAGGGTAGCAGAACAGAGATCACTACACAGAATTCACACTTCATATATTTAATTTTCAGGATATGTTTTCGGGAAAAATTTTAAAGGGTGAAATACCACAATTTACATTAAAACATGATCAATTTGACTGCATCTTATTACTTTCTTTACCATATGATTCAATTGAATACTTAAATCATAAGGAATGAATGAAAAGCTACCCAAGTTCTACTGGTATAACAGGGGTTGGAGCAGATTTACTCATCTTTTTTGACGGCTCAGTTTATAAAGCGTGACATGCAAAACCCAGTTTATTCAGAGTCACTTGAATAACTTTTTAATTCATTCCTTTAATACCTTTGCATCGCTCTCGAACGTGTGCACCTTCTTAACACAGTATATGGCGGTACTTGTTGAACCAATTTGTCTAAAAGATTTACTCAACAAAAATTAAAATGTCTGCGTTAATATCTATTTGACAACAAGTTACATTGATTGATTGTTTGTCTGTTAACGTCCCTCTCAGAATTTTACACTTGATCTGGAGGTGCCACCACTTGCCGGTAGAGAGCTACAAAATTTTGTCCTATGCTAGGCACTCAGGGCCTTTGAGCAGTGAGGGATCTTATTCGTGCCAGCACCAACTGCGACACGGGGCCTTGGTTTATATGGTCTCATCCGCAGGACCGGTCTCCATGTCCCCAGTGGGATTCGAACCCGCAACGTAAAATTTAAGTGAATTCAAATTTTAAAAAATAGTGTTAGGGTAATAACGTCATAAAAGGACTGGCAATTCAATTCCTAAAGTGGCGATTCGTCCCTGATAAAACATTTCACAATAATATGTGTGTTTAGAATTACTTTAAGTATAGTCTCTAAAAATATTGTTAGGGAGTTATTGATGACTTTGTAAAATTATTTAACAATTTCTGTTTTTAGGTTGCATTCATATCTTGATGTCACAAAAAGTTCTTTTTAAAACGGAGTAAAACACAGTATGTCTTTATCAAAGTGCTATACCTCTACACCAGAAACAACAAATACAGCTCAACTAGCAAGTCTGCTCAGTTTAGTGTACTGATGTGTTACGTGATATTTTAAAGACAGAAGTGAAACCATCTGATTTGTCAAGAAAAGTTAAAGAATATATAGACAATTTACAAAAACAAGGAAAGCGTACTCAGCTTGATAAAACACAGTTCAAGATGTCCCCAAAACCAACAAAAAAATACAGTGGTGATTATTCTGACTTAGACATATCTTTATTGTATTTACTTCTACGCAATGTAAGTAATTATAAAATAGCACCACATTCAAAAGGCTGGGAAAGATTCCTGATCCCGGAGACAGAAGTGTTGCAGCCAACATTGAAAGAATTCGCCTTCTCAGAAACCAATACTACGGTCACGCAGCTGATCTGTCCCTATCCGACTCAGACATTGCACAGGAATGGCGAAATATCCGGGACATTGTGGTGGAGCTAGAGCGACACCTAGGTACATCCACGGTGTACCAGGATGCTGTCAACACGATAAAAACCTACCAATGGACCCAGTACAGGAGAAAAAATATATAGATTTACTTGGAGATATGGAGGAATTCCATAGAACCGTCAATTGTATTTCAAGTTAGTAGAGAGTTTCACATGTAATTACTTGATGACCTTTCATGAAATATTTTAGGTATATATATATATATATATATATATATAGAGAGAGAGAGAGAGAGAGAGAGAGAGAGAGAGAGAGAAAGCACAGAGAAATTCACTTTTTTCAAGGATACTCACTTCCGCCCCAGCCCGGGGTTGAACTCTCGACCTACGGAATCTTTCTCCTAGCAGTATAGGAACAGCGCGTTAGACCGCTCGGCTATCTAGGCAAGTTAAAAAACTTGCTTTCGAATGTGCCGATGGAATTGTCACAACGCTGCCCTACACTACACGGTCATTGAGAATGGAAGTGAGATACAGTTATTTGGACATTAGTTCAGAGGATCGTTACCAATACATGTTGTGATGAAATATATATATATATATATATATATATATATATATATATATATATATATATATATATATATATATATATATATATATATATATATATATATATATATATATATATATATATATATTTATTTATTTATTTGCAGATCAAATGCAAATGCGGTCCTTTCGAAGTAAGTTTGTTTTACATTCTGGTTAACACACGCCTGTAAGTTAGAACTTAATTATGAATATTCGGGAAAAGTAAAAAGTGTTGAATGTTCTTTCGTCACAAACAGACACTAATATAGTAAGATATAGAGACATATTTTTCAGTTCCTATTAGTTTAGATGACAAAATGTAATAGTATTATGTTATTCACAGTCGCTTTTTAAAGAAAAGACTTTAGGATAAAAATTAAATATAATGTCATATATTTTTTAATGTAGTATAAAAAATTATTATATAAAAATAGGAAATAAATATTTTTAAAATGTCCTTGTGTCTAACATATATATCCTGGTTTCTTACCCACATTGTGGCATAAATATATTACGGAATTTAATAATAATACTTTATTTATAGGTTTAACCATATTGGTGCAAGCACAATTCTTATCCGTAGCCTTACTTAAAGGTCAGTTTTAATGTTGATTTATGGGTCTTATTTTCTTTTCTTGTAGATCCCACAGTTTCAGGAAAGATTGGTATGTCAGATTTAAAATGTTTAGGTCATATGATATTATTTAGGTATTTAAATTTTCAGAATTTCTTTGAGCGAATAACACAGGCAAAATTTCATTAATGGGGTTCTGCATTCTACAAGTCAAACAAAGTTTGCAAATATATCTTACATGGATGCATAATATCCTTAAAATTACTGATTTGTGTACACTTTAAGTATTACATCATAATTTCCATTTCACTAGCATTATAGCATGTCATAAGAAAAAAGATAATAATTTCAGTGGATGGAAAACCTGGTTAATAAAAAATCAAACAAATACAGAAATGATAAGTGAAAACAATTTAATGATTCTTGTCTATTTTAAAATATATTAAACGTATCTCTTTCTACTTCTAGAAATGATAAAAAAAAGTATAACGACGCATTGTGAAGATATCAGCCCCCTATTTGTAAGAACTCGAGCGTTTGAAAAAGCAAAGGAACTACTAGGCATCAATGGGTATGTCGTCATCGGGGGTAATCCTGGCACTGGAAAATCCACAATGGCTAATTTTTTGATAAAACAGTTGATGGAGGAGGGAAAGGACCCTCTTCAACTCTACAAGTTTAAAGACTTATACAAAAGCTTAGCACCCAATGATAATATAGTGGTTTTTATGGATAATGTGTTCGGAGAATTTTCTTTATCCAGTGATGATGTTCAAGACTTTACAAGAACATCTGAGACGACAAAAGAATTGTTTGATACTGATACAGAGAAGTCAAACTATTTGATACTTACAGTAAGAAGTGATATATTGAAGGAGTATACTAGTAAGGTGGAGGATGATACTTTTTTTGTGTCATCACTGGTTGACCTCTCCAGTAAGACATATGCTTTGCAAGAGAATGAGATCCTCCAATTAGCCATTAAGTATGATGTATGTAAGAACATAGAAGAGAAAGAATTTACCAGAAAAGTTTCTGAAATGTCTTTACCTATAGGATTTCCTCAATGCTGTAAATTGGCAAAGGACATTCAAGAAGATATTTTATCTTTAGCAAAAAATCCTGTTATTTTTTTGACAGGTTACTTCGACAATCTTTTCGAGAAACCGACTGCAAAAAACGCGGTTCTCGTGTATATTCTCCTTAGTGGAGGGGAAGTTGACTTTGAATTTTCCGACAATCGTCAAATGGATTTAGAGAAAAAACACGACTCTTTAGATTTTATTGGTCTTAAAACATCTTTTATAAATGATTTTCAAAAGAGTATTAACTGCTTTGATGGATTTTTGACAATTCGAGACTCAATTAGAAATTCTCTGCAGTTTTCCCATAGTTCTGTGCAGGAAACTCTATTTAATTTCCTGTTTTATTCCAATCCTAAAAAAATGATACAAAATTGCCATCATTCTTTACTACAGATATTTACAACAACTAGAAAATCAAACAGCACAAAAATTATCATAGGACAGGAATTATTTGCTGATGTTATTTGTCGTATCGCAAACGTAATTACCGAAAGATCTGTGGCCGGGTACAGGTCAATATCTTTGCTAGAATTATGGAATGATTCAAACTTCCATGAGCATGTTCTGGAAACAGAACAATGTACTTCACTATTCAAAACATGTCAGGATATCAACAGAGATTCAATGATGGTACATTTTTCAAAAGCAGGAAATAGACGATGGGTTGAATATCTGCTGCCAAATTCAGATGAAAGACAAAGATATAGATCACTTAACGTTGCATGCTCAAAAAACCATCCAGATGTTGTTAATCTCATTTTAGCTTCTGGTGAAGAATGTGATCTGAAAACGTGTTTTTACGCAGTGCAAAGTGGTAATTTAGAACTGTTACTTCGAATGTGCGAGCTTGTTGATCTTCATCAAATTGGCTTAACATTAAATCCTGTATGGAGTGACGTCAGGCATAGTTTACTTCAGGAAATCTGTTTGATGCGACAAACGCAATTCATTGAAAAAATATCGGCAAAATATCCCTTTCTTGTAGGTATGAAAAACAGTCAAGGGGCCAGTGTATTGCATTCTGTAGCTGGTTCTGGGGACAAGTATGCATTTAATCTGCTTTTAAAGTTTGAACTTAATCCATATGAAAAAGATCAAGAAAGCAGCCACACCATTCTTACGTGTGCATGTCAAAATGGAAGACTAGATATGGTGAAATATCTTATTGGGAAGTATCCTGCATTAATTGAATCTCATATAGATCTTCATGGTGGAAGTTTATTTCATATGGCAGCGTTCAGTGGAAAAATTGATATGTTTGAATATATACTGAGTCTTTTTGAGAGTGAAAATTTAATATCCATCGAGAGCGGCATGAAGCCTAATATATATACAAAAGATAAAATTGGCCAATCTATCCTCCATGTTGCATGTAGAAATGGTCAGTTAGATATGTGTAAGTACCTAGTGAGTAGATACCCTAAGTTACTGAATGACCAAGACATTACTGGGGCAAATGTCCTCCATTGTGTTGCACTGAGTGGTAATGTACACCTTTTTCAATATTTTTTAAGTAAAGGCTTGGATATTACTTTAACAACACATAAAGGAGCGAATGTGTTACATATATGTTGTAACGGTGGTAGAGAGGAAATGTGTAGGTTTCTAGTGAACATGTATCCAGATTTGTTACATGTTACAGACAATAAAGGACTCAGTGTCTTACATTCAGCTTCCTTTGGGGGAAATTTAGAAATAATATCTTTTCTAATCAAGAAAGGATTGGATATTAATGAATTGTCAAATGATGGTCTGAATATCCTTCATTTTGCTTGTCTCTGGGAGAAACTTGAAGTTTGTTATTACTTACTAGAAAAATATCCAAAATTATTAGATGTCAAGGACAAATTCGATAACTCTACATTACATTATGCAGTCCTGAGTGGTAATGAAAAAATTAAACAATTGATAATTGATAAGGGGATGAAAATTAAATCCATCGAAAAAAAAGGAGAAACAATTTTACATCAAGTGTGTTGCTATGGTAAAACTGACCATTGGGAATATCTGATCGATTACTATTCCGATTTACTGGCGACAAGAGACAATGACGGAATGACAGTGTTACACTCGGCTTGTTTTGGTGGAAATGTGGAAATAGTTACTTATCTAGTCAGAAAAGGCCTGGATATCAATGCAGTTTCCAATGATGGTCAAAGTATTCTTCATATTGCCAGTAGAAATGGAAAGTATGAAGTTTGTGAGTACCTAGTTAATACATATCCACATTTGTTGAGTATTAAAGATAGCGATGGTAATTCAGTTATAGAGGCTGCCTATGAAATTGGAGACATTGATATGATTCAGTTGTTTATGAAAAATAGTGTTATCAGCCAACATTTATAAATATTAATCTTGACAGGAATTATAAGAAGGATCTGTAAAGAATTTTCCTCAAAGTTGAATGGTGATATGAACAAATCCTTTGAACAGCAATTGTATGACATGTGTCAAATAACGTTCAAAATATCGTACAAAAAAGTGTTTCATTGGATCTTAGGTTGGGTAACATTAAAACTGTAAATGTATTTTTGTATTATATGTATGAGTAGTTAGTTTGGTAGGGGATATGCGTGAACTTTGTAATGATTGATTTAAACATCGTCATCTTTATATACTTGAGCATTTTCATCAAACAATATTGTTAATCAAATGTATATTATATCATGATTGAAATAGTAAAGCATTCCAAATAGATGGAACAGGATTCATCACGGCTATTTTCACCAAAGTAAATGGTTTTCCTTGATGATTCGCCTAATATACCCCCCCCCCCATTAGGCTATACGGTAACCTTCATACTTAATAAGTTGCGTATGAATACAATACAGATTCTCATGTTGCATTAGTAATATACACATGGCGAGGCATACATGCCCTATGGAGATATTTCTAGTTTGTTTTCTCGACTTTCATTTCATGAACTATGTACTACTGATCAAAGTTTTACAAAAGAATCTACGGATAAGGTAAACAATGCTATCAGTATTTAATATCTTGATTTATATCTATTCATTTTTATTTAAATTGCTTTCTAAAAATATCTTATCAAATTCTTATAAACTAGATTACAAAATCTTTTGCAGATAAAGAAGAAAATGATTTGCTAAAGATAGTTTTGAATATGGTCGTAAGTTCAATTTAAAGGCAGAATCCTGATAACGTTTTCCTAACTCAATATTATGTGTAAGGGAACAGTTTCCTATTATTTTGACTATAAAGTGATGATTTTTAGGGCGTGATGATCTGAAATAAAAGAAATAACTTTTAAAAAGATATCAAACAGGAACTTTTCTTTATTTTCTGTTCATTTTGACCATCGCCTATTCATTTCTTGCAACACGGGGAGTTTTTCTCCTTTATAATTATTCCTATTGTTTTCCTTATTTTAATGATTCACACATTGACTCATTAATTCTTTTACCAAAAAATAGTCTATATTCAAAGCATTTTATATGAAACATTTAACCTGTTTTAAATTAGGAGCTTTTTATCTTTTTTTTCAAAAGAGTACTAGTTCCTTATGTACCATATAATAATTATATTTTCATTACCAATATCTGATGAAAAGGAAAGTAAGAAGAAAACATAAATCTTGATCATTGACATATTTTTTAAAATACGTATAACCGTTTGAAATCCTGTCTTTCAAGCACTAATTCATTACATTTTCTAGTATTATTTTGTATGACAACAAATGTTTCTTCATTATAGATCTATACCTAATTTTTTGTTTGAATTTAATGCTGTGATAATGTATAATTGTTATTTCTATTTACTGTTTCTTTTTGTTTTCTTTTGATCATGATCAGATATAAAATTTATTTCTGAAAACTTAAGCCCTGCTTCTTACTTTAAATCATTTTTCCATTTGAATCGAATGCATTAATCTTCATGAAAATTAGTGTTTGGAATTTAGATTTATTTTGTGTGAAATATAAAAACAATAAGTCATTACGAGGGGTGATCAAAAAGTTCGCAAACTAATTGAATAACTTCCATGAAAGAAACAATATTTGGTTTCAATGTTGATTATATTTTAGATTAATCCTCTCCGATTTTAATGCACAGCAACCACCGCTTTGCGCATGCGCGAACCACGTGATATTGGCAGTCACGTGGCCCTATGTGTAGCGTTCTTTCACAAAAGTTGAAAGATTTTACTGAGTCTTATATTTCTTTCCATGTGAGTTAATTTTTATGACGAGAACAGTTTATTTGTCAGAAATGGTCAAATCTCGGCAACAGAATGGGTGGTTAAGAATATCATTTTCCAAAAATAAGCATAGCGACTTTAAAACACAAATCTTGCGTCTCGGGAGAGTTTTTTTATTCAAGGTGGATAGAGAATAATAGCCTTCTTTTTATCATATCTAATATGTTTAAAATCAAAAGTAAACGGTATCTTAGGTATTTGATAATTGCTTTCATTGGGCAAAATGACAAGTATCATTTTTAACCATCTGCCTTCCTTCACTGAAACGATCAATCCAATCATTAATTGAATTTAAGGAACTAATTTATCTTAGTAAACTGTGTACAAATTATTATAATTATGATACTGCAGAGGGATATCTAAGATATACAATAAATTGTACAGTCGTTTGTAAAACGAGTTCGACTGAGACAACCATTTTTCGACACAAGTGACCTACATAGTGACGTCATTTTCAAATTGTGACGTCACAAACAAAGAGAAAAACTTTATTCAGCATATGCTATTTATAGACCTTGTGTATGGCTATGTGTGTACCGAATTTCAATCTAATCTGAATTGTGGTTTTGTAGATAAAGAGATAGTTTGCAAACTTTTTGATCACCCTCATTTAAAATGTATGTGTTTTTGGTGTAGAAATCATGATCGCAGTTAATTTTCATTACATATCATAATTTATTATATTTCCTAACTTGATTTTTTATTAATACATTGTGTGTTGGTTATTTTATTTCACTGTATATACTTTATGTTAAACGAATACTGGGTATGTCTTTTTCTTCAATGATTACTCTTATTGTAAATTAAATGAAATTCCATTTATTGAATTTATATTACGAGTGGGCCAGGGTTATTTTTATCTCTTATAAAGGATATATTCAAATATGGTCATATGTAGCTTTTGTACATATTTGGTTTATTTGGTAGGCATTACAATAAATGCTCATTTACAACAAACATTTTGTTTTGATATTTGCAAAAAAACAGAGCAGTGTAGACTCATTCACGGAGAAAATAAATCCATAAATAAATCCATAAAACAATACAAAATAGGAGCAGATCAAACACGGACCTCAGAAACATTGGAGGTGGGATTAGGTGCCATGGAGGAGTGAGCATTCCCTGCCGACCGGTGTCGCATAATATTTGGTCCGCCTCGTTTAAAGGTCCGGCCGGACCTGATACGATAACTCTATCGATGGCTCTATAAGAAAAGGTCCGCCCTCGGCCTATTATACAAATTGTATGCCTGTGTTCATTCGATATTCATTGAAAAACTACTGTTTTAAAATTAATTAAGGATATAAAGTCGTATTAATAGCTAGTGTTTCATCCAAGAGAATATAATAAACAATAGGTAAGAAATTAATACATAAAGAAAGGAATGTACAATTTTTTTAAAAGAAAACATTGATGTAACCATCAATTCTCGCCTAGGAAATATATAAAGTAAACGATGGAAATGAGTATTGATCATCAAACCGCTTCGATATATGTGTGAAAAGGCATGCATCTAATTGATGGAGACGATAGTCGCGAATATTTTGAAAACTTACAGTCGGATATATATAACAAAAACGACACCATTTTAAACTTCAATTCCTCGAGTAAATGTTGGCTGCATAAAATATAAATTGAGTTTCGACATATGCATTGTCTTAGTCTATATGCAAAAATGTATTTAATTTTCAATTTTAGAATATAAAACACGAACTGTACAGAGTACGTTTTTATGCGAGAAGTAAAATTCGATGTTCTAAAAAAGGGGAGTTGTCGCTTTTTCAATAGTAAGCGATAAATAGCTTTATATATTAAGAAAAGCATATATGTTTTGACATATTCATTTTATGGAAGTAAATATATTATGCATCTCGTGATTTATAAAAGGAAAGAACATTCTGATGTACAATCTTGCCAATGTTTGGAAAAACCTTTAATTCTTAATAGCTACTCGAACCCCAATCCCCATACACCAACATTTAAACTTATATCTATAGAGCAGCCCGGTCCTTTGGGCTGCAATAAATTTGTTGAACGAGTTACCTGTCGGGACAACAACGTCAACATTTTCATTTAAAAGAATATTTAAGAATACAAATGTACATACATTTACCTTCACCGCCTGTTTCCTGGCAGATTAATCAGTATACAATGAACAGATGATTGTTCGTAAGTCCAACACGGATCATTAAGTTACACTCTCTTTCCAGTAAGATTGATAAACGTCTATCTTCCACTCGCAAAATAGATAACATCTTTTTAAAAATATTTCTCATTAAAGTATTAATAAACAAAATCGTCATTCTTTACTTTTAATATTATTGTCTATAACTGGAGGGACACTGTGACAGGGACTTATGTCACGGTGTACTACCCTAAACCCCTTATTGTAAAAATAACATGCCTGTTGATTGTACAGTTGGGGGTAGCCTATAATTGTCTTGTTTGAGAAAACCTTAAGTACAATGTCCCCTGTGCTTTTATAAGTTAACACTGCGACTTAATTACCTATTCAAAGGCTTTATATTATATCTACTAAATCTCTGCATTTCCTGAGTCTTGCATTGCATTTTCCAACAGTGTTTGTTATTTTTTCGGAATCCAACATTTTTATTTTCATTTCCGACATTGTTTATTTTTCTTTTTCATATATTCGAATTTTTTTAAAGATACTTTATGACAATTTATAAGATTTACATATATAACAAAGATTGAAATTGTATTATGTATAATATAATATCTATTTCAAATCACATTTTCAATCCAATCATTACATGCATTTTGTATATAACATTATGTCTAGTTATACAGTTATAAGTAAGGGAAAGAGTTCATACCTACATCTGCTCCAGAATCAAATAAGTTTCTCTGACAGCTAAGCAAAGCCTTTTATTTGAATATATAAAATATTTCATTTTAAGGACTTTTATAACGGAAGTATGATTTTTTTTATCATTGCCGAAAAATACTGACATGAATTGACAAATATCAAAGATGAAAACTTTTAAAATGTAAAAACTCTCGGAAATCTACGAAAGCCTACAAGGGTCAAATAAGAAAATAAAGGAAAAAAATTAAGTGGTAATAACGAATTTTATCTCGTAATAACGACCTTTTATTTCTTTATTATGACTTTCTTAAGTGGTAACTACGACTTTTGTATTTCGTAATAACGACTTTTTAGCTTACCTGAGCTGATAGCTCAAGTGAGCTTTTCTGATAACATTTTGTCAAGCGTCTGTCTGTCCGTCTGTCTGTAAACTTTTAACATTTTCGACTTCTTCTCAAGAACAAATGGGCCAATTTCAACAAAACTTGCCACAAAGTATTCTTGGGTGAAGGGGATTCAAGTTTGGTCAAATGAAGGGCCACGTCCTCTTTTAAGGGGAGATAATTCAAAAATAGTGAAATTTGATGCTATGTTTTAAAAATCTTGTTCTCAAGAACCACTGTGCGAGGAAATATGAAACTTGTAGGGAGGCATTCTCAGATAGTATAGATTCAAGTTCATTCAAATCATGACCCCCGGAGATAGGGCGGGGCCACTCTGGCGGATCAAAGTTTTACACAGAAATATATAGGAAAATTCTTTTAAAATCTTCTTCTCAAGAACCACTGTTCCAGGAAAGATGAAACGTATAGGGAAGCATCCTCAGATAGTGTAAATTCAAGTTTGTTAAATTCATGACCCCCAGGGTTAGGGCGGGGTCACAATGGCCAATTAAAGTTTTACATAGAAATATATAGGAAAATTCTTTAAAAATCTTCTTCTCAAGAATATCAAAGCCATAATTGATCATATTGATATGGAAACATCGTCAGGTAGTGTAGATTCAACTTTGTTCGAATCATGACCCCCGGGGTAGGGCGGGACCAAAGAAATATATAGAAAATACTTTAAAGATCATCTTCTCAAGAATAGCAAATCCTAAACTTTTCAATTATAAACCAATTTCTACTTTCTCCTAGCCACAGTGCTCAGGTGAGCGATGTGGCCCATAGGCCTCTTGCTATCTCGTAATAACGACTTTTTATCTCGTTATTACGACTTTCTTAAGTCGTAATAACGACTTTTTCTCGAGAGAAACGGAAAGGTACTGAAGCGTACGTCGATAAATTTTAAGACAATATACAACGTTCTAACACAACAATTGAAGAGCCATTTACGCTTCCGTACCCTTGTAGGCTTTCGTTGAAATGAAAAGTTGTAGCCATACAAGGTTAACGTTAGCTTATTCTATGACTGTAAGAGGCTTTTTGATTTTTTTGCAGGTGTGTTCGTAAGTAGTTTTTTTTTGTTGCGTTCAGACAGATAATCAAGAATGTATAGAGGATATTCAATGTTTTGTAGTTGAATATGGAATTTATTTCACGAGTGGGACAGGATTTTTGATATTTTCACGAGTGCGAAGCACGGGTGAAAATATAAAAAAAAATTCTGTCTCACGAGTGAAATAAATTCCATATTCAACTACAAAACATTGAATTTTCTGTTTATTACATTTTTTTAAAAAAATCCTTGATTTTCCTTTGCTTCTGTCTTTTTGTTATACAGTCATAGGCTACATGACGTCATAGTTGAGCGGTTGAGACGTCTTATAGGTAGTGAGGTGAAGATATTATATTTACATTTGCCAATGTCTTTCCTTATATGACAATATTAAAAAAATGAAATTCAGTTTTCAATGACATGCAGTTGGTCACATGATCAGACTTTCTTGCCTAAGGAAAGCAAACTGCATGAGCAATTTGAAAGTTCCGACTGTGACATCACATAACGTTGTAGATACGTTATGTTGCATTTCAAAATCAAAGTCTAAATAATACCTAATGAAATTGTAAAATGAATGAAAACGTAAAATATAAATATAAGAAATACATGTAAGATATCATTATTAGAGTTGCATTGGGGTATGACATGAAGTCGGTACGTGATCAATTCTACAATAACGCCCTTCGGGCGTTATAGAATTTCATCACGTGACCGACTTCATGTCATACCCTAATATTTACTCGCTGTGTTTTTCTAGTAAGCTTACTGTGAAATTGATTTGAAAACCATTTCCGTGTATACTCACGCGAAGAAATATACACAGAGAAACGTGCGTTAACGTGACGTCACAATGAGTCGGCAGCGACGTTAGTAAAAACGCAACGATATAAGGCAGCGAGAAATTCAAATATTTAGCATATTTTAGTTGCTTCCAAACATGTAAAATGTAAATATAAGGAATGTTTTTTCAGTTTAGTTTGAATTATTGGTGTGTGAATCACACAGACTTGCACGAAGGCATATTTTTCATGAAGCGCTAGTGTGCTTTATGAAATATGCCTACGTGACAAGTCTGTGTGATTCACACACAAATAACTTACACAAAACTTAAAAACATTCCTTAAATGCAACTTTAAAAATGATATCTTATTTCTTAAGTAAACATTGATTTAGTAACATATTTTTCGTAATTTTGACAGTTTAATTCCCTGTCAAAATGGTTTATTTATTTCCATCTATCTAGTATTAGATCTAGGTCAAGGAAGATTTTTTTCAACAATCTAATCGAGAGTTTTCCCCCACTTTTGATATTCTTTCATACTGTGACAGGATATCATTTTGATATCCTTTCACACCGTGACAGATATCACTTTTATTCAATGGATAAATTACAGTATTTCACTGTTAAAAATGTAATAAATAGACCGTAATAATTTGCAGTTTGATGCTATAGACTAATTACTGTGATTTCTACTGTTGGAGTGGCTTAGTCAAATAGATTTGTATGATATGTAAAATATTAATGCTTATTTTATTTTATGACAATCCAGAAATAGTAAATTCCGTGTAGATATTATCGTAACATACAAATCAGTTTTGCTGTATAAATGACCTTACGTAATATTGAAAAGGGGCGTTAGTTGTGTTTAAATCGTGTACAAAGTTACACGTACTTCTTTTTTCAGCGTAACCTTTAACCCCAATTGTAACCCTATATTGATACAGATATATTAGAATATTATATGCTATGCATTCATTATATGCTATAATACCGGTAATTTTAAGGGCGTTTTCCTTGATTATATTCCCATTTTTCCAATTTCCATGTTAATGCCATTATTCCTTTCCGTTCACTTGAGTATGTAATAAATAGAGAGTCAAATCCAGAGCGAGACTTATGCATATTTCAACTATAATTAAGACGATATTTCATTTTAATACCTATATCAGCAAGACCCTATTTATTAAAGAAAAGGAGAATTAAACAAACAAAAATAAAACCGTCAGTCAACTACATAATAATTGGATATTTTGCTATCAAATCATTCTTTTGACTACTAGTATTAAATGAGCAAAATGTTAATTTTAAACGAAACTATTCTCTTACTATAAACTTTTATTCTTCAACAGCTTCCCTATATTGAGAAATCGTAGTTTCATTATAATGGGTTTGTTTTATTCAAAGCTTAGTCTATTGTAAAGATTAACTCTCTCTCTCTCTCTCTCTCTCTCTCTCTCTCTCTCTCTCTCTCTCTCTCTCTCTCTGTTTGGTAATCAACCAATGAGAGACTAGAATACAAACAAAATTAAATTATTTGCAAGTAGATCATGAATTCACTGAGAGACGTAACTGATAAGGGTGTATTGCTAGTAAAGTGAAGAATGAAAAGAATAAGGCATGTTTATTTTAAATCTCTCTTGTTAGTTTACCATTAACGTCTTTTTTCTAGTACATTATCCAAATATGAAACAGATGAATCAGACTCTGTGGCAAATTTATATTCCCAGCTCACTGAATATGAATTGCATGTTATGTATAAGAATTGAGCATATCTGATGCTTCTGCAATCAACCTGTAATGTTCCAATGAACTTTCGACTTTACCATTCTGTTCATGCTTTATAATTGCCATGGTCATAGTTTGATGTTTTTCCCGTTTCATGATTCAAATTGTTAATTATTTGAAAATTACCTCATCCAAGTAAGGAATTCCAACGGCAGTATTCGTAACGGATAAGTTGTAACACATTAAATAAAACATTAAAATCTGATTTGTATCTGTTTTACGTTTTTTTCTATGAAATTTTTCTTTTTAAAAATAGGAGTTCAAATTTATATAATTATTAACCCAGAAATGTCTGATTTTTGAAAAATTCTTTTTTATAATTTTTTTTATATTAAAACTTTTTGAAATAGGGATTCACATTTATATAATAATTAACTCACAAATGAATAATGTTGATGGGATTTAATACTATGCTACATTAATTTCAATAATCATGCATTCTTGAGTAAACAAAGTCGATGGAAACGTACATTTCTTAAACTTTAGTTGTCAACGTTTTGTTCCAAAATTGTTTTGAACATCTTTATTTATATTTTTGTTCTAATTTAAATGTCAACTTGCAGGGGAATAAACCACAAAACTTCATTGACACCAAATGCACGATTTTTCTTGGAAAACGAATTGTTGCGTAATTATTACCGAATGTTTGATATTATTCATGCATCAAAGAGAGAAGCGAGCATCAATCAATTTATTCTTACAAGTAGCATGCAGATAATTCAAGCCATCAACCCTTTTATCCGTTTCCCTTTCTTCTAACACAAAAAGTAATATTTCAATAATTATTTCAATTATTATATTACCAAACGCACACACTGTGTATGTTCAACTTTCTCAGAATAATATTTTACATACTTTTAGACCTACTGTTAAATTGTACCTTCAATTGTGCCAAAATAACGTGTTTTTAAGATTTAGATTGAAATAAACATTAAATATATTGATTGTTTTGACAATATGTAATTAAGACATGGCAAGTAAAATATATATCTCTTTAGGTTTGTTTTTTTTTGGCAATCGAATGAGACGTAAAAGAACACACGATCACTCAATCCAAAGGTTTAAGGTATTCAATCCAAAGGTTTGAGGTTTCAATGTATAATGACCTTATTTTCAACCTAACAAACGAATGGTCCGAAATGATTAATCGTGGTAGCGTTTTAAATGTGTTATGAAATAAACACACTCCACCAAAGGAATTTACAAAATTTTGAATATTGTTGAATTTTAATTTTAACTAAAATTGTACCTTAAATTACACATTAAAGTCTATGGGCAGCACAAGTTTTATTTTATTAAGATATTGTAAAAAGTAATGAAAATTTTATTCAAATATCTTGGTGAAAATATGCAAAAACTGTAGTTCTTTTTACTAAAATATGAAACAAAATGAATCATTTACCACAGATATTTTGACAAAATTGAAATTTTCTATTTTTTCATCAAGGGCAATACTAAAATACTCTTCAAAAAAGTTTCAGGTGCAAAAAGATCAGATTCTTATTTGTTATCAGTCATATGAATGTGGTTAATTTCACTTTTATCTTTTTAAGGCAATGTATTTTTACCTAGTTCAAAATAATTCAAAATTGTTCAAAATCCTTCGTTATTTCTTATGCAAAACACCTTTTGATGAACACCCGGCCCTGGAGTTGAAATAGGACTGTTTTTGATAGCTACTGTAAAGCCATTATTTACCCACCATATTGTCTATCAATTTAGAAACACTCATCAAATTGTATGTTTTATTTTAATTAAAGTCGGCAAATATTGTGATTGATTACCATGAAACATAACGAGATAACGATCAGCTCCCAAGACTAAAGGTCCTTATTTTCTTCTTACGATATTGTATAGTGAGTATACATGCTAAGAAGGATATGGAGATAACGAACAGTATTCAATCTCAAAGTCCATAAAATAATACAAAATTGGAGTAGAGCACACATGGACCTCCAAAACATCAGAGGTAGAATATGAAAAAATAAAACATCTCAAATATCATTTGCTTAGAAATACGTGAAATAATAAACCTTAAATGACTGATTATTTGTTTTGAAGCAAAACTTACTCTATGTTTAAATGCGTTTTCATGTAATAAGAAACATGAAGCACGGATGTGATAAGTTGATAGGGATGCTCACTCCTCCATGGCACCTGATCCTTCCTCTGAATTATAGAGATCCAATCTCGTCCTGTTCCTGATTGGGATTATTTGTATGGACTTTTGGCCTAAAATACTGTTTGCTTTTTTCATATCTATTACTATTATCAGCTAATTGATGTTATTACTCAGAAATTGAAAAACTGTATAATGAATTAGTTAGATTGATAAAATGAAAAGTATAAGTATAAGCATATTTTTTCCGATCAAGTTCCCATAAACCAATATATTTCCTCAAACCTCGAAAATTTGATCCTATGAAGAAATATCGATCAGTAATTAAGCTCAAATTCCATTAAAATGAACAAAAATAAAGCAATTGAAAAAGGCCTCATAAATTGTTTGCAAAAAAGATAACTAAATGCCTTTTTGCATTTCTGAAAGCCTTAAAGCTGTGAAATGTAGGTATATTTACTTAAATCTTATGTACAGAAAATGAACAATTCTTATGATTTTACCAATTTCGTATAGTTTATATATTTTCACTGCATTATATTTGTTTTTCAAAATTATGTTAAATCTAACCTCTCTAGTACTCTTTGAGACACTGACTATAGGGTTGACCCTTGGACAATCCGGGTCTTTAAACAGATCCAACATACGAGCGATGTATATTGGAGTTGGTGCTTTGCCCTGAAATTCAAAATAATTAGATTTATTAAAAAAATCTCATCAGATCATCCAAATACATGTATACATGTTTCATATTAAAGTAACGAACCTCGTGTATCCGGATAGGAATACTTTTGCTGGCAACTGGTGGATATTCGTTTACTGGAGTGACATAAAACACTAAAGTTCTATCGACCTAATGTAACATAAATTCAATTTTTGAGAATTAGCAAATGATGAAGGTACAATATTGGTGTTATTTAAAAGTTACACTTACAACTGATCCAGGTATATTACATGACACTCTTTCCATGAATTGCTGCAGATCAGAATTACATATATCGTCGAGCTACAAATAATTACAAATATTATGATGAAAATATCATATTGAAATATTCATTCAAATTCATCTAGATATGTCCATATAAAATGTTATAATATCTACTTCCAATCTTCATACTTTAAAAAACGCCGGTCTCTTTTGTTTACTTCGTATATAAAACGTCGATCTCTTTTGTTTACATCGTATATTAAACGTCGGTCTCTTTTGTTTTGTATATACTTCGTATATAAAACGTCAATCTCTTTTGTTTACATCGTATAAAACGCCGGTCTCTTTTGTTTACTTCGTATATAAAACGCCGGTCTCTTTTGTTTATTCGTATATAAAACGTCGGTCTCTTTTGTATCAAAGAAAAACCCCTTTTTCTTTATGTAATTTAAAGAATGACCATCTGTTAGGATTTTAAAAATATTGGCTTCTGCAAGCATTGTGCATTTAAAATACAATATGATGTCCTTCAAAATATTTTGGTATTAAGGTTTGGTTTCATCAGAGTTTAAAGATAAAACATAACCACCTTTATAGGATAACCTTTTGCACCTAAATGATCCCATAAAAATAGAGAACATGGTATTTGAAGAGAACGAACAGAAATCAAGCTCAAAAATCCAGTAATACTAAATGACACGACACGAAGCAAACATAAAAATTATAAGACCTCAACGCCTTCAAAGGTAGGATTTAATGCTATTGAATAGTAGACATCTTTTGTTGAACGGCTACATTTTGATTTGTCATGTTAGGATATACCAAAAATAAGACCCTAAACGATTGATTGGAATTGTAAGGTCCAGAAAATTTGTTTTAAAACGTTAACCAGTATTCAGTAACAGATTGAATTTACAATGAGGGCCATAGTATCGACCATGAAAGATTAAAAAAAAATGCTAAATACTAACTTTTACCTAGATAGCTGATGTGCTTTTATTATCAACTTGTCTGTCAATAACCTGCTTTAATTTAAAATTGTTCGGATGTACAACATGCTTTTGAAAATCAATTGATGGACATGTTAAAATCTAATATGTAGGATAATTTAACCAATGAGAGGTTTGTCATTATGTTTATCATAGGGTTTTGTTGTAAGGTCACCGATAACTTTTTTTATTTCAGTAGATGTAACAGACATCTAAGACTGTACTTAATCTCGTGTTTAAAGTGATATATCCCATCATGAAAGGAATACCATTGATTATTGATAATTCATAAATAATTCATAAAACTTTTCTATTCAAAAAAGTTTAATAATTTCTATCAAGATAAATTCTTTTTAATATGAAGGCAAAAACTACTTATAATCAGACACAATTAAACCCATGAAAATTCTGTCAACATTTTTGGAGACCTGATATTTGTAAACAATAATAAAATGCCAATGAGAAACTCAAGCTTCTTTAAATATCAATCTTGGAGTTTTTGTATATAGAATATAAGCTTCAAAGATATGGACATGTATAAAACTCTTGATTATCCAATCACTATTTCACATATCTTTTAAACAAATAAACAAGAATACCGACAGTAATAAAAATTAAATTAAATGGCATTGTCCCTTACGTTTGATACATCCAGATCCACAGGTCTAAGCAGTCTCATTTGATAAGTGTTGTTAACGAATTGTAACGAAACACGTGAAAAACTTGAATCTCCGGTGAATATCCATTTTTGTGTTGTAGAATATGTTTCGTTCACAATAAATATGATATCACCTCAAATTAAAACAAAGAAATCTAATAAATGTCTTTTCATGACTACGTGTAGCTAGCATAAATCGACAACATGGATGAATTAAATATAAAATCAAGTTTTTGAAGCAAATACTTACCTTGTTTACATGTCTCATTAAAGGAAATACCTGTGTACGTTGGAAAGGGGATTGGATAACATGGGCCTTCTAGATAAGAAAAAACAATAAAGGTATATACCTAACTTAAAATTTAAAGATTTCTTGAGATAGATGTACTGAATATTTTTGGAATTGATAAATATCACTTAAAATAGTCAATAATAGACATAGAGAATATACAATCATATTTTTAATTAAGATATGCTTTTCCTATGATTGTCTGACAATTAACGATTGGGAGAGGCCCTAGTATCACATTCACTTGAATAAGAGATAACAAAGCCATTTTATGAAGATACACATTCAATACAAAAAATGCTATATTAACGTTTAACTTCTCCATTTTGATTGCATGCCATAAAATGTTTTGATATCACTTTACTCCAAAAGTAAATAGAGCAAATATATGATGTATTGTATCATTTAAAACAAAGCTTTTGAATTCTGTAGTCAGCCATGTGTAGTAGATAACTTTAAGAATTCACTTTCGTACAGATGATGTACATACCTTGTGTCACAACTCCATTTATTTTTATAAGAAGCAAAATTGCAAATAACCTCTTCATCTTGTGAATAAAATCGTAAGTACGTAACTACTGTACCACAATTAAATTATTCATACGTTTTGTAAGAAATCATGTTTCAATCCATTGTAGATGGGCATGATTATTTAAACTTCCTAGTTTTAAAAAAATCCCGATAAATCGATAACCACGGGATACCCCACACACATCTGGTAAGAGCATACAGTAAGGGAACTAAATCCACAAAGTACAAAATCGGCAAAGCCAGCAAAATAAACTAAACTTTCTCACAATATACTATAGATTAATATGTTGTAAACATGCATTTCATTTTTTTAAAGAATATCTTAACTGTTTTTCTAATAAAGCCATTTAAATTTAGCATTGTTTTCTTAATAAATGCTGCACTTCATTGCGTTGACGTTATGTGCTTTTGTTTTGTTATGATTTCGGAATTTTTAGGTTTAACCATGCGGTGTTATCAAAAAGTCTCTGTTCACATCACGTGACATTTATTTTGTATAAATACCGAGACTCCCGCAGTGATCAGGGATAGTTCGCCGGATGTAGCCAAGGATAGAAGGAGTGTCGCGTGTTATATTCCTCGCCTGTTTTACAGATTGAGAGTGAATTTGGAAGGCCAACCCAATTAAAGCCTGCCACAAACTAGGATGTCCTCCAATATCGAGGCTAGCCATAGTTTGTGGTGTCTCGTCTGCATTGTTTGCTATACTCATTGTCCTTCCTGAATAAGGCATCTTACAATGAGTGTAGTGGTTGAAGGGCTATCACATATACATGTACTGCTCGTCCTGAATAAGGCATCCTACAGTATATGCGCTAGTCCGAGGGCTACTTGGCATTTTATTGAAGTGTTAAATTTGGATTCCCCATTTATTTAATATTTGCCTCCGATTGTTATATTGATTTACTGCTGATTATTGTTTACCTAGATAAGTTTAGGACATGTTTGTATATTTCGGCAATCCACAAAGATTATACCAACTAGAGCAAAGCTCGTAGCAAAGCAACGAGTAGGTCTTCCGTCATGTTTTGACCGGAAGTGACGTCATCAAAAGAAAAACAATGAGCTAAGTCATCTCCAGTCACTTTATAATTTCAATTTTGCATCAAAACCTTAAAAAATAAGCTATTTTTGGCTACTTCCGGTTTGACCGGAAGTGATGTTGACGGACGGAAAATTAAGTTTTATGCTTCCAGTGACATATGTTACCCAAAAACTTGTCAAGAACGGCAAAAATACGCATTTTCTGACGACTTCCGGTTCGACCGGAAGTGACGTCGCTGGACGCATTTTGACGACTTCAATAGATTAAGCTTGACATTTTGAACAACTTTGCTTCTTGGACGTATTACAAATTCTCAATACTTTTTGAGATATAAATCGAAAAAACTTTCGGCCCCTCTAGAAAGATCATGTAATTCTACACTTCTTTTGTTCTATATGTCTTAACAAAATATTTGTAGGTGAAAAGATATCGAAGAAAAGGTGTTCGAAATTTTAAAATTCTCGACATGCCCTTTTTCGGACCATAGCGAGCGTCAGCGTGCAGCACTTCCGGTAAAAATGAGATGCGTATGTCACATCTACAGACTTTGCTCTGTCATTGCTCAAAAACTCAAGTTTCTATCTTAAGCCGTTTTTGAGAAAACTCGCGGACAAACTGACCCCCTGAATATCACTAAATCGCGAAAATCTCAAAACCGGAAGTGACGTCATCAAAACAAAAAATCATATATCAACTTTGTTTGATGTTCTCTCAGTCCTGAAAGTTTCATGAAAATCGAGCGAGCCGTTTCTGAGAAATCGTGTACACAAAATCGGTAAGAAAAAAAACAATAAAAATAATAACTAGAGCAAAGCTCGTTGCAAAGCAACGAGTAGGTCTTCCGTCCTTTTTGACCGGAACAAAAATTAGAAATAACGCCCAAAAATGGTTTGAATACTCTAAATTCATGTTAATTTATGCAAAAATAAGCCATTTTTTGCTACTTCCGGTTCGACCGGAAGTGACGACGACGGACAGGAAATTAATTTTAATGCTCTTAGAGACTTTGGTACCAAAAAAACTTATCAAGAAAGGCAAAAATACGCGTTTTCCGTCTACTTCCGGTTTGGCCGGAAGTGACGACGCCGGACGAATTTTGACGACTCCAATAGATGTAACTTGACATTTTGAACAATTTTGCTTCTTTGAAATATTACAAATTCTCAATACTTTTTGAGATATTAAAGAAAAATTTTCGACCCCTCTAGGCCCTTAATTTTAGGGGTCAGCCCTTTTTTTGAGATATGATTTGAAAGATCTTGGAATTCTACACTTCTTTTGTTATACATGTTTTAACAAAATATTTCTAGGTAAAAAGTTATCGTTGAAAAGGTGTCAAAATTTTTGAAATTCGTGAAATGATTATTTTCTGGCCATAACGAGCTTCCGTACACAGCGATTTCAATGAATATGAAATACGTTCCGCACAACTACATTTATTGCTCTATAATCACTGAAAATCTCAAGTTTCTATCTTGAGCCGTTTTCGAGAAAACTCGCGGACAAACTTACCCTCTAAAATTCACTAAAATGCACAAATCTCGGAACCGGAAGTGACGTCATCAAAATGAAAAAATATATGTCTAGATTTTTACATGTTCCATCAGCCCTGAAAGTTTCATGAAAATCGAACAAGCCGTTTCCGAGAACTCGCGTGCACAAAATCGGTAAGAAAAAAAAGAAAAAAACTGTGGAAAAGAAACCTAAGAATAACAGAAAGGTCTTCCGTTGGAAACGAAAGACCTTAAAAATAGTGGAAAAGAAACCTAAGAATAACTAGAGCCGAGCTCGTTGCAAAGCAACGAATAGGTCTTCCGTTGGAGCTACGGATAAGAAGACGTAACCTTGAGTCTAGGTCAAGCCACATTCTAAAGTTCTACAAGTGAAAATTTAAACCTTTTAAGAGAAGCATCTTGCAATGTTTAGCTAGGAAAAAGACTGTAAAGGAACATATGTGACCTTGAACTTTCCAAGTGACCTTGAACTCTCCAAATGGCCTTGATCTAAGCAATGACTAGCTCTCGTTATAAAAATATTATCCATGTGTTACCGTCTGGAAAATTTCAAACATTTTATTTAGATATTCTTTCTGTCCATGCATCCAACCAAAAACATCTTATCCTTGGGGACTTTGAACTCGAGTCAAGGTCACGTCCCACCCTGCATTATATCAGCAATGTTTCACTAATAGAAAAATGGTAGCGAATTTACAGTTTCACTGTCACTAATCTTGACTCGTCCAAATGACTGGATATGTTCAGCCATGAGTTTTTTTCTGACTATAATCGAGGCAAAATGATTCATTGGGTTCAACACAATGTCGAGACTATAGCTCTACTTGTTTGTACTTATAACAAAGGAAGAGAAAACTAGCCATTGCCATCAGACCAAAACTGTAGAAGGAGTAGCGTTTTAAAGGAATTTCACATAAATTTCTATTTTGTGTAATCATGACAACACCGTTCATCGAAATCAAAAAACGATGCAGTTAATTATGTATCACATTGAAGTCTACTTGTGTGTCCAGTTATATTGAAATCAAACTTAAACTGTACGTGGAGTAGCATTTTTAAGGAATTATATACAGAAAATTCTATTTTTAGTAACCATGGCAACACCGTTCATCGAAATCAAAAACGGATGCACGATATTTTGTATCTTAGTGAAGGCTACTTATGTGCCAAGCAATATTGAATTCAGACAAAAACTGTTGAAGACGTCGCATTTTAAAGCATTCAAAAACCGATGCACTACACTATGTATCTTAGAGATGTGTACTTGTGTGCCAATTTATATTGAAATCAGACCAAAACGGTATGAAGGTAGTATTTTGAAAAATAGACAGACAGACAGCTAGACAGACGAACAGACGAACGGACGGCAGACACTTTACTATCCCATCCCACAGACAGGTGGGACAGATATTTATCTATCGAAAATAACCAAATTAAATAAAGACATCATTTTTAAAGCATTAATTCGTAGCAAAAAAGAAAATATCAGTGGATGCGACACTTTTCAGACAAGGGAAGAGATATGAACCTCTCATAAATACGGTACACATGTATCAGATCATTGCACGTCGGTAATCTAAAATGACACATATTATTTTTTTTTGTATAACTTAACCCCCCCCCCCCTAATTTCTTAAAAAATGTTTGTACAATCAAGAAACTCGGTTACTTTTCATAAAGACTACGACGTTTCTTTCATTTTCAAGAACCGTATAATATCGAGTGCAGCGAGCTCAATAGAATAGCGTGTAAGAAAAGAAGTTCGGAATTGTACACACGTCAAGCAAATTTTGTTGTGCAACATTCCCAGAGCCCCTTTACCACCCAATGTCCTTTGTGCGAATAAATAAACAAATAATAACACAAGTAACAACTTTTTAAAAAGCTTAGCTGACTAATGTCATCAATATCTATAGAATCTATGAGCATGATAAACTATAAACGTTTACATGGGGGGGGGGGGATTAAATTATTTCACTGGAGTAAATTACGGAGATGTTGCACAAAACATAAACCATATATACTACTGTTTGTATCTCAAATAAAATATGAAATCATGATCATGTCCCGCTGTAGATTCGAACCCGGGACGAAAAGATGAACACCTCTGTCCGCAAGTCTAAAATGGTTTTAGAGGATGACGTAAATAAGGAAAAACATTTGATTAATGCTTGAAAGCATGGCTACATATAAAGGTGGCAGCTGAAAATATGATAACTACAAGAAATTGGGGATCTAACAATTATGACTGACGTGTAGAATATGATTGATAGTTTCTTGGGTATGCCAAAGTATCAAAGATTGTTGGAAACGTGGGGAAAATAATTAAAGCTTTAAATGACCCAACAAACTTGACGGCGATATATGAATGCCATGGTGCGGATTCAGGAAGTTTTCCCAGAGATGAGGGATCAACATCAAATGTTTTATTACTTTAAATGATGTAACTTCTAACTCACTTCACAATGTCACCGAATTGTTTGTTTGTTTTTTTTCCAAAGCTCGACCAGGATTCTGACAAAAAAGAACAGACTTTACATAATTCATGCAGTTTTCATTTTCATTCAATAGAATAGTCCAGAAAAAGGGTGCACAAACCTACACGTGACATTTTGGCGCGAAATAATAGCGTCACCCCTTACCTAGAAGACAAATGGACTAATCCAGTAGTATAGAAACGCAGAAAAAAGGTCAAACGGACATATATCCGTATAAGAACTCGCATGAAATTAATATATGCTAGCAAAAGGCTAGAGAAAATAAAGGAGATAAGGCAGGATGGAAGACGTCCGGCATGACAAACATTATATCCCAAGCCATATTACATAAAAAAAATAGGTTGTGACTTTCTTTCGGAATTCAACACCAGCCTTAATCTACATGTATATACGCATGTACAAAAACAAATCAACCAACTAACATTCTCGGCTCAGAAGGAAGACATTTAGTTATATATTCATTTTAAACATGTTAAAGGGGGGGGGGGGTTATAGTGATGAGAGGAAATTTAACCACGTGTCGGTCCATGAAACTTGAAATATTATTTTTGGAATGTTTGTATATAACAGCGTGGCTTTCTTTGAACTAAATTAGAATTTTTTGAAATATTTAAAAATAATTCTTTCAGGGACGCCGTGATATATTTGGTATACATATAGTCTCTGTAATAACTGTTCGGATATAGCACAGGCCTTTAGATCGCTTAGAAAAAAAATTGAGGTGTTGGAAAAAAATACACACAATTTTTTTTCTAAGCGATCTAAAGGCCTGTGGGATATAGTGTCTTTTGAAGGTACAACACCTTTCTTTTAATATTACCAAAGGATTTGCTGATCCTTTTTTTTTGTATAGTCGAAATGCATGGGAGAAGGAAAAAAAACGTATGTGGATTAATCAAATACAAATTGATGCGTTGTGTTTTTAATCTAAATAGACACGTTTTTTTCTTCTCGTTTTCCTTTTTTGTAAAATGCCGTTAGCTTTGTTTAAAAACTTTTTCCTACGCGTTACCAATGTGAGAAGAGAAAACAAGACGTCCTCAAACAATTTATTTCTAATGATGAAAACACCGAATGACGATGAAGATAATTAAGGTGAAATTATTTACTGAGACCCTAGTATCTACATTTCATGTCACCAACATTAACAATGACTGACCGGGAGGACGTTTGGTAAAGAATTAGAATTGATGTTTTATCGTCGAGATACTGATTAGTAATTAATGATAAATAGCATTAACGAATTTTCAATTTTTTAAAAATCGTATTCTTAAACTCTGGATGTATATATTTTGGCCGTTATTCTAGGCAAAAGTGCATCCATGTGTATTTATACTGACATCGACTGAACATGTACAAGCATGTCAAATTAATCGTGCAATGTTGAGATATTCTGTTTATTCAACGAAAAAGTATATTATTTTTGTACAATAACATTTTAAAGTTTAGTAGCAAATAACTGCATACTCAAAAGTGCTTAATTTAACGTTGGATGTTTTCCCGTGAATTAGAAACGTCACCTCCACTTACAACTACCATGCATGCGTACATGTAAGTTTAATATTTATAAAACAATATCCACCTCGATAAAAACAAGGGGGGGGGGGGGGGGGTTGCAAACCAAGCTAGTGTTTATTCGGCTATCAAAATACATAAAACTTACAATGAATAAATGTACAAGCGATTACGATTGATTTAAACAAGCTGAAATAGAGTGAAATGAAATGATATGAAATTAACGACATATTTTAAACCCAATTTTCCATTTGTAACTATCAGAGTACACAATGGATTTTCAAATATGCCCACTGTTCTCTGCAACCACGTGCTTGTAAACGAGGACCGGGCAACACAACTTTAGAGACAAAGTTGGATATAACCTGTTTGCTATACCGGTATTACAAATACGTGAACAATAGTATATTATAAATTACTTTTTATGTTCAATGTTTATTTAATCTTTAAAAAAAATGATACCCCGGTAAATGGAGAAACAAAAGAGTGATCATGGTAAAAAAAAACGTACATATACAATATTTACATCACTATCCATCACTAATTATAATTATTTGCCGAAGCCCCTTCTCAATTACAATTGAAATAAAATACATTAACACAGAATAGAGTTTTTTTTTATTTTGCGGGAACAGGCCAAAAAAGCGAACACAGTTCAAAATGATTTTATGCACCAGTGTTTGGAATGACGATTTAATATGAAAAATGGGTAAAATAATCTTATTGAATCGCGATGTAATTAAAAACACAGTTTTTTTAATTGTTAGGTCTTTCTACACAATGGTCTAATACAATCACAAACACTTGCTTTGTTTATGTCCACAGGTGCCTGGTACACTCGTGACCTAGATCGATAGCGTGGGATTCGCGGCTTTGATTATATAACTGTAAAACATCTCGCTGAACAATGGGATCGTAAAATGTATACAACTAATGATCGTGAATTATTCAATGTATAAAGTTTAAGATTAATTATATAGTTTGTTACAATGATAAACATAGAAAGGTAGATTTTATATATTCCGCTTTTAAAGATGTGTTCACTATAAAACTAATTAAATTTTATAAAGAAAAATAGAAAAAATAGTTGTAATACATGATTTAATAGTTAATCATAAAACACGTTTAAAACCTTATTTTGAAGAAAATCAACATAAAATACCGTAGGGTATATTATTTACAGCAAGTTGTACACATGATGAGGTCAGATTTACTTTGCCGAATGAAAAGTTGCTACATGTTTACCTGACCTGCTTTCGACTGCATATTATGCAATAACCCCCGTATATTCGAACAGATAAACATTCCTATCAGATCAAAAGGGTGTTAAAGAACAATTTTGCTCGATATATCTAGATCGAAATATTTACCGTTTTTGAGTTATAAAGCAAAAACTTTTAAGCTCCAGAGATCCCTTATTTTTCAGGGGCCAGCCCCTTTTCTATAGTATTAGATGAAAGCCCTTGCAATTATGCACAACTTTTGTTCAACATGTCTTATCAAAATATTTTTAGTTTTCAAGATAAAAAGGAAAACATGTGTAAATTTTCGCTCTTTTAGGCGTTCTATTTTTTGACCCCTGTATTGCGCCATTTCTGAATAGAGAAATCGAAAAACAAAAACCGATGTGCACAACTTAAATCCTTCTGTTATCTAAAACCAGTAAAATTTCTGCTTCACTCTAGTGGTCTCTGAGCCTTTGTCTGGAAATGAAAGCCTATAATTTTTCGTTTAAAGGGAAATAACTCAAAACCGGAAGTGACTTTTTGAAATTATTGACATTTGATAGAGTTTATTACCGTCTAAAATGTTTGAAAATTTGAACAAAATCCATTAAAAAATGAGCGAGATACGAGGCCTCAAAGTTGGCGTCTAGGAAGAAAAAAAAAAGAATAATAAGAATAATCTTAATCTTCACAATCATAATATACTTCCGTTGGAAACGGAAGACCTTGACAAGAAGGTCTTCCGCTGAAGACGGAAGACCTTTAATTCTTTATTTAAAGAAGGTAACCCGATTAGTGCACGCACTATTCTTCCCCGGGGCCTTCTATAGACAAAATATATACATACTTACATACATAAATACATATTATAAATATACAAAATCAATAAATAATCATAAGCTGTTTCTACATTGTTTTACAAATTTTTTGACTTGATGCTTGAAAGCATTGTTAGTGTTGGTGACATGAAATTCTTATATGTACAGGTAAATTATTCCATAAGATAGCACCAGAGTATTGAAAGGAGTTCTCAAAGAGTTTACATTTATGAGATGGAACACAGAGGTCGAATTAGATTCAGATCGAAGTCATATTTTAAAGTCATATAAGGCGTTTTTTACAGACTTTATAAACAAGAGGCCCATGGGCCTTATAGGTCACATGAGCATCATGCAACAACTTTCGAATGATTGAATTTGGTTCACGTTTTAAGATAGATGCTATGGCATTCACACTCTTGAAAGAGGCTTCATTGCTAATCAAAACTATACACTTAGCAATTGTTTAGTTTGTTTACATAATACCCATAAGCAGGATAGGGGAACAAATATGCATTTCAACTAATCAAATATTCAGCAATAATCAGGAGTGCCCCCCCCCCCCCCCACACACACACATGAACCCCTGACCCACACATTGCACAATTTTTGAAAAGTCACACTTGCTTATCAAAAATGTTTTATTAATACCAAGGAGTACATTTCAAACAATTCATTTTCAGTTTCACCCGATCCGATAGTTATTAGCTGATACTATAACAAACTTATTAGTGTTATTTGCATGCTTGTAAAACTCATAAAGTCAGACTTTTAGACCGTGCGGTCCACTACGGTATATTATTAGTTTCAACTAGCAACGCCTAACAGTATCATATACAGTATACCGCGGTCCATTATTATCTTTTAAAAGAACCATTGTAAATAACAGCAAATCAGCTCTAACATTTTTAATGTCAGGGGTCATCGCTTCAAAAACATAAAAATTAGCAAATTTTTGTAAATACTCAAATTTATTGCTTATTTGTCGCATGTTTATCTAAAAATGCAGAGTGCTGCTTAGAAAAAAAAAGAAAATGAAATTTATTAAAAATCTCGTTACGTCACTCGTCGAGTCAAGTTCGCGGGAAAATTCCACGAGATTCCGTGGCCATGAGCAATGTGATTTGGATTTTGGTAAGTAAATATTAATTAAATTGTAGTATAACAATATGAGGAAGATGAATGTGGGTACACGTAGGATATGTTATAATATAACAGTTACAAACTGTAGAACACCGCCTTTGTCTTTTTACATTAAAAAGAAATCAGTAGTATATAGCTCGAATTTCCTCTAATCACCAAATCTCACTTGTACATGTGGGTCTACAGCTGGCATCGGTATTAAAAATTATGAGTTAATGTAAGTATAAGTATAGGCTAAGCATAGGCTTCAATTAATTTGCTTTGAATGCATGGCTTTGGATTTAAGCATGGGACCCCCCCCCCCCCATAAAAAGGGGAAAAGGGGGCTGCAACTGAAGTTCAAAAAATAACCCACCCCCAAGAGAATATGGACCCTTCCTCAAAAACACAGATCCATTTGTAATTGATATGAAAAGTCACTCGAGTCGAATGAAGTTTTAAATGTCGACCACCAACATTTTAGGGGTCTTATTGACTTAGGTTTTCCAACATCTAACTTTTTAGGTTTATTAAATAAATACGTCCAGTTTTGTCTTTTTTTGTAACTCATTACGGCTAAGACTTGACATCTGCTTATGCGGTGAAGAAATCTATCATTGGAAAAAATATCTGATAGTGCACATGTAGCAAAGCTCGATATACTGTAGTACGCAGATTTTTCTTCGAAGCCCGTCCCTTCCCCACATGGAAAACCCTTGCTACAGGCCTCTATCATATGAAGTCTTTAACTTTCACTGTTCAAAAGTTATGACAAAGATTGAAGTTTGCAGAAAAAAGCTCTTTTTAGCGAATAGGTCACAGTCAAGGAAACAAGATAAAAATTTAATAAACCTAAAATGTTGTCATTTGAAAGAGCTTAATTAGTGGAATATGCATACCAAACATTGAAGTCTCTATCTATCATAGTTCAAAAGTTATGGCAAAGGTTAAAGTTTGGCTAGTTTGCAGACAAATCGATAAACAGACAGACAGGACAAAAACAATATACGGATCGATCCGCTGCATAAAAAACTTTGAGTCTTACAACTCACTTTGACCTACTTTACAAGGAATACCCTGGACAATTTAATATAAATAATGACTTTTGAATTTTGAGTGGCTGATGTTGATATTAATCAACATTTATACATGCATGTTTAATGGGCTCATAATACATACTGTTCTTTGAAACTGTATGATATTCAGTAAACCACACAAACTCATATATTTAAATATTATGAAAACACATCGGGATCAGGATCCCACAACGGATCCTTTAAACAGTTTAAAGTGACAATTGGTGTAAAATAAATACTTTGAAACACATACGACTAAAGCATTCCAACTCTTCGACTACCGGTAAGCTGTCTGAGTAAAATTGACATCTCTGTTATAGACCTATTGATCAGTGCAATATCAATTGATATTGATCATAGTTGTTCAACTGCATCAACATTTTTTGTCCTTTCGTATGATCTTGACCTCAATCTGTCAATTATTAGCTCACCCGAGTCATTGTAAACTTCTCGCATTTTCATCTAGACTTCTTCAGAACTATACTGTGAGTGTGCCAAATTTAACCAGACTTGGCACGGAGTATCCTTGAAGGGCCATCAGTCCTCATACATATAAATACGAATTTGTGAAAAATTAATGGCATCTTTTAAAAATCTTCTTCTCAAGAATCACTTGGTCTGACAGGAAAGATGACACTCATGTTGAATCATCCTCTGGTAGTGAAGATTCAATTTTGTTTAAATCATGACCCCAGGGTATAGGAGGAGCCATAATAGGGGGTCAAATTTTAACATAGGAAAACATTAGGAAAATCTTAAAAGCAAAACCATGATTGTCGTAATAATATTTGTGAAAGCATTCTCAGGTGGCATACATTTTAGCTTACTGAGATAGAAAAATAGGGAGATTCAGACCTCAAAAGAGATAGCAGTGTGCAGTGTGTTTTACACATGGATTTACAAAGATATAATAGTTTTTAATTCACGCTAGTCACCTCACCATTTCTATCCCATGTGATTTTTATGTGCCCGAATCAATAGATCGGAGACGTATATTGTTTTTGTCCTGTCTGTATGTTTCTTTGTTTGTCTGCAAACTTTAACCTTTGCCTTTACTTTAGAAAGATAAAACTTAAGGTTGATACTTCATATTTGGTATGCATACTAATTAGGTTCAAATGACACCAACATTAATGACATTGTGACCTTGACTGTGACCTATATGCTAAAAATATTTTTTACGTCTGCAAACTTTAACCTTGGCCATAACTTTTGAACCATGAAAGATAGAGACTTCATATTTGGTATGTATACTCCACTGAAACTTTCTTTCAAATGACACCAAATCAATGTCCTGGTGACCTTGACTGTGACCTATATGCTAAAAATAGCTTTTTCATGCCTTTGTCATAACTATTGAACCATAAGAGATAAAGACTTCAAATTTGGTGTGCATACCACTAATCAAATTCTTTCAAATGACACCAAGGTCTATGACCTTGTGACTGTTACCTGTATGCTAAAAATATTTTTTTTATTTTGCTGCCAGGCACATATTGTCTCTCAAACACAGCCTGTGTTTAGTCTGGCTCACCAAAATGACCACCTGGGATGAGTTGAGAATATTCAATAATGATGTTTAATATTTTAAAATAGACTTCTTAAGACCATGAAAACATTGTTTCCTGTAACCAACCCAATCGACCCATTCAAATTGCAGCCGCATAATTTTTTTTCTTTCTGCCAAGTCTGTGTTCAATCAAGCAGCTGATGAAATTTTTAACAAAATTTTAAATGAAGTTTTATTAAATCACCTGAGTCACTAATGTGACCTATTGTTATCTGTTTTTCTCTGTCGTCATCCGTCATGTGCTTTATAAAATAATAACATTTAAACATTTTCAGCTTCTTCTCTGCAACTGTAGATCTCTTTTCAAAGTAATTTATTATAAGCCCAGTGTTAACAAAACTTGCATGGACAATGTATGTACCATCTTAGGATGCACTCTACCAGGCTTGCCACGGATGCTGAATCTGACCTACGTTTGCCGGATCATGATGAGAAAACAGGTTAATGTTTTTGGTCCAGGTTTCATTTCCAAGTAACTATGACCCAACTGTGACCAAACTTGCATGGATGATACATCTAAGGATGCATACTGCATGTACCTGGCAGGATACATGTTATTGCTTTTCACAGATGCATAGATGTCATATGAACATTTTCAGCAATTTTGGCACTATAAGCATCTATGGGTGAAGAGAAACAAAAATTGTGAATTTCATAGTCCCTGCAGCTGCCCCCCTGGGACCTGAGGGATGGGGTGGGTTCAAAACCACTAAAATCAATGCAATCTTTAAAATCTTCTTCTTTACTCCAGAAATCAAACAAACTGATGGCATGACTGTAATAAGCATTGAGTCCTCTAATAAAATTGTGAAATTCATGACCCTAGGGATAGGGATTTAGTGCTATGGTGGGGCTATATAAAAGCACAAATTTGGTGGGGGATTAAATTTCGTTGTTAACAATTATCAACGAAATTAAATCCCCCACGAAATTTTTTATGACTATATATTGAATGGAATTACTCTCAAAACAACGAAATTAAATGCCCACAAAATTATTTTTGATGACAAATCAACAAATTTTTTCCCCACAAAAATTTTGCTTTTACAGTAGTTATGAAGAATGGCTCCTCTAACATGTCTAAAATTTAATTATGAATTTCATGGCCCCTGGTCAGGGGCTCTGGTGTTAGGGTTGTCTCTATTTATAATGTAGTAAAAATACATTCTTTGAAAATCTTTCTCCCCGGCCCCCGGGTCAGTGGTTTTTGTGTTAGGGTGGGGCTCATTATTGATCATATAGGGAACATGCATTAAATCTCTGAAAATTTTTCCCCCGCTCCTTGGTTTTAAGCAAACTAGCTGCATACATTGTCATAAAAAGGGTCCTCTTTAATGGATTTTGTGGATTTCATGGCCCCAGGGTAGGCGTTCTGGTGACAGGGGGGCCTTTATTGATTATACGGTGAAAATGCATTAATTCTTCAAACATTTTCTCTGCTGCTGGGTACATATATTAAACAGATGTCTGAACTACCCATATATATTAAGCTATGATGAGTAACAGTCTTTCCATTTATTCGTGAAATGCCAGGTCCCTGGGGCAGGGGTACCGTAGAGTGGAAGGGGGCTCTAATTATGTACTGAAAATGTCAATTAATGCTTTGAAATCTGCTCCATGGTATCAATTAAACACTTATATTTATATTAGCAATATGGTGCCTTTTCTAAAATTTGAATGTGGAAGGGTCAGGGATTCCTGTGGGGTGGGTCAATACTACATATGTTATTTATATTGCAGAATAATAATAATAATAATAATAATAATAATACTTTATTTAAAGAGGGTAACCCGATTAGTGCAATGCACTAGTCTTCCTCGGGGCCCCTAAACACATTCACAATAATACAATATTAAAAATAATCGTACAATATTATAATAAATAATACAACATGACGTGAAAAAACATGTACATATACAGATTGATTCAAGAACATGAAATTTTACAACTTTTTGTTTCTACATGTTATGATGAATTTTTCTACATTTTTACGAAAAGTTTGTACAG
>NW_026935986.1:0-6968 GCF_032062105.1 Saccostrea cuccullata | reverse complement strand
TTGTGCTACAAGTGCGGGAAATTTGGCCATTGGGCTAATAAGTGTACAGAGGATGAGGAGGATCAACAATTCGTCAAAGAAGTACAAAAACTGGAGAAAAAGCCTCAGGAACCCAAGATCTCAGGAACCCACCAGACCAAACCTCCAGTGAAAGAAGGAGACAAAAAAGAGAAAAAGGAACGCAACAGAGAGAATCCAGGACCCAGCACTACTCACAAGAGGAAACTATCCCTGATGACCGATAAGGCCCAGAAGAAGAAAAAGTAATTGTTGTATTTTTTACTTGAATAAAATCTGTGTTCTTGTTTCTATTGTGTGTTATTGTTTTTTTTCCGTTTTCGAAAAATCACTGTGAATGAGTGACGTCATAATCAAATTCTTTTGAATCGTTGCCAAAATCGTAGTAGCAGCGTTATGAATCGTAGTAGCAGCGTATATAGTAAAATGTAAACACAGTGTAAACACCCCGTATTTAGGGGCTGTATGTACTGAATTGACCCGGCTATCCCCCACCAGGGGCTGCACTCAGTTGAACCGGCTATCCCCCAGGGGCTGCACTCAGTTGAACCGGCTATCCCCCAGGGGCTGCACTCGCTTGACCCAGCTATCCCCCCAGCCCCAAAAGTGCACTCAGTTGACCCAGCTATCCCCCAGCCCCCAAAAGTGCACTCAGTTGACCCAGCCAACCAGACCCCTTATACTACTCCTGTTAAATATAATTGATGAAATCTGGTGCACGTAGAACTGAATATCCCCTGTATTATTGTATTATTTATGATCTTGTAGATCCGCAAATAATTGAAAAAATTGACAGATTTTTTCAAATTAAAACAGCTGCTTTCACTTTTCTTTACATAATGTATTCTTATTATGAAAGTTTTATTCGTGGAATCTGGATATTAGAGGAAAAAATGTAATAAATTGACGCTTATTGACGTTGAGATACGAAACTTAACATAGATGTTCAATATTATATCTAAAATCTTTTTTTATTTGAAAACTTTTATACATGTAAATAAAGAAATCTCTTGTTTTTTTTTTTGTTTTTTTTTACAACCATTGTTTTGGAAATAGCTTTGTGCTATCAAGTAGATCTAAAAACCCTAAGAACTATCACCAGGAACAGTTGCTCATACGAGAAATCTGTTTAGAATGTGAAAAGAGATAATTCATTAAATTAATTCCTCGTTTAAGACAGGGTGGCAGATCATTCAATGTACAGAACATTTCTTGAACGGACGTTAAACTAACCAACCAAAAACAAAATATTTAATTAAGAAATAAGGTATCATTTTTTGAATTTTATTGGGATGTAAAACGGGTTAGTCACGTGATCAAATCCCATAAAGCCTTTATGGAAGATTTGATCATGTGTCAACCCGTTTTACATCCCAATACAACTCAAAAAATGATACCTTATTACTTTTATTTACATTTGTGACTTATTCATACTTTAAATTTGCCTGATTTTGATTTTTAACGTGTGAAATTTATTTTTCAAACTCAACGGCATGTATGTAATCCACTGAACTCGCATCGACCCTTTATGACGTCACTGAGAAATTACGTCGAATGTTTATCCATACGCGCATTTATGACCTGTTGACCCCGTTCCTGTATTTATACAGTTATAAAAACGCTTGCTTTCCGTGGTGTTATATAAAGGAAAATATTTGCAATTTATGTAAATATTTGTTAATCAAAATTATATATTAAAATTCAAGATCGTTCTCAACATCCCCTTTAATATATCAAAATTCAAGCTCAATTTCCCTCTAATTTGTTTCATTTAAAACAACCTGTTTTTTACTATGTCTATATAAATAATGACTCTAATAGGGCTCTATAAATCCTCGGAGTACTGTTACGTCATGCCGTAAAAATGACATCATATCAACAGAGAAGACGCTGTCAAATCGCCATGATGAAAATCAACAGAGAAGATAACAGAAGAATTAAGGTAAGTTCCTTAGCTAAGAGCCCCGTGGGGATCCGGGTTAGAATAGGTCCTCAGTATCCCCTTGCTTGTCGTAAAAGGCGACTAAATGGGGCGGTCCTTCGGATGAGACAGTATAATATCAAAAGGCCATATCTTTGTTTGTTTATCATGCTCCACCTCTGTAAGAAAAACAAAAGAAATATGTAATCAAATATAACGAAGCTCACAAAGACAAATATAAGCATTAAGCATGCAAAGCTAAAACAATTTTTCTTCTCTAGTTAGTGGTATATTAATGCAAGTTTGGTTTAAGTAGGACACTTAATTACTTAGGAATGAACCTGTTCCAACAAATTTTAACCGTTTGACTCATACAGAAAATGTACTAAACTTATATACATGTATTACAGCACACATTTCTGTTTATCATTAGAAAAGTTCAAAAATTGACATATCTACCTGAGGTAATGGCGAAGGACAAGTGTGTCGAGTGAACAATTGAGGTGTCGATCAATTATTAACAATTTATCAGTGGTAGGTAATCCATTAGAAAAGTGCAATACCTTGAACATTTATAAATGTTTACCATTCAAAAATTTGTTATTTAAGCGCAGAGATGTTTTCTATTTATAAAGATACACCAAGATTTGCTATATATGTCAAGTACTCCTATCACTGTTGGTAGAAGCGAAAACTCACAATTCAAAAAATAGATATTTGGGTAATTGTCAGTCATTTTTCTACTTCACAAAAAAACTTTACTCTGAACCATATATTTCAAATACGATAAATCTTTCTTAACGAGGCCGAGTCTAATTCGAGTACGCATGACCTTTGCATATAGCTTTTTAATTTCATGCAGTCATAAGTGCGACAGAACACCTTCCCAAAATGTGATTTTTATATTAAAATTAACATTATCTATAAGGTAATGTTAAAAATTGATCTAAAATAATTTGTAAGCAGCAATTTTATACTATATTTCCGATTTTGTAAGCAATATAGCAAAACGCTTTGCCCCCCCCCCCTTGTATGTTGTATCATCAAATATAGCTGAATTTATGATAAACACATACAGAAAAATTTATGTTTTACTGACAAAATTATGGGAGGAAAATGTGATAATTTGCCGCTTTTCCATTGTACAGCTATAAAATATTCTTTATTTTCTCCTTATATATATAGATTGCATTTAACTTCCTTAGGGCCACCAAAAAATGATGTGGCAGAACGCATATATATTTATTTATTAATCAATTTTTTCCCAAATATTTAGGCATTTTTATATGAAAAGCCTTGCCAAAAACAAGGTATACATATATGTTTTTAAAAAAAACTATTTCAGAGTTTAATATATGTTAATCATATTGACATTTTGAAATTGCTTTGCTTTGGTTAATACGCTAAACAATAATACGGATTTAGATGTAAATGTAAAACTCACTAAATGATATTAGAAACATGAAACTTTTAGGTTTGATAGACCTAAGTCTATAGATATGCGTAAGGTATTTCATTTATATCGGAAGTGCTGCACGTCGGCGCTTGCTATGGCCCCAGAAAAAACAAATTGCGAATTTCAAAATTTCTAACACCTTTTTTATGATATCTTTTTACCTGGTAAATTTTGTTTAAACACATAGAACAAGAGAAGTGTAAACTTCCAAGATCTTTCAAATGATTTCTCGAGAAAAGAGCTGGCCCCTGAAAAATGGATCTAGTGGGGCCAGAAGTTTTTTTCCTGATATTTTTAAAAGTATTGAAAATTTGTAATGCATCAAAGAAGCAAAGTTGTTCAAAATGTCAAGTAAAATTTATTGAGATCGTCAAAATAAGTCAAGTGGCCTCACCTCCGGCTAAACCGGAAGTAGTCAAAAATGTATATTTTTCCCGTTCTTGACTTGTTTTTGGGTAATATCTGTCACTGGAAGCATAAAACTTAATTTTTTGTCCATCGACGTCACTTCTGGTCGAAGCAAAAGTTGCCTTAAATAGCTTTCTATTGCAATAATCAGCATAAATTTGGGGGATTTAAAAAATTGGAGACGTCATTAATCATTTTTAAAATTAAAAGTTACTTCCGGTCGAACAGGACTGAAGACCTACTCGTTGCTTTGCAACAAACTTTGCTCTAGTTTTATGATTATTTTTACTGTGTGACGTCGCATTTCTTTATATGTGACACACAATCGGCTTTTAGTACATTTGCTTTTGTTTACCACCAGAAAATGTATAGCATTTTTTTTTAAATACAATTGAAAGTAAAAATTTAAAGGTCAAGTTTACGGATATTTCAAAAAATAAACATGATTTAATTTTTGGATTGTAATGTTTTATAGTCTCAAAGATGATAAAGTCTCAATTTAAGAAGCACGGCAAAGTAAATTTAATCAACATTTCATGTGAACAAAAAGTTTAAATTCAATTGAGTTCAAATTACATACCTTGTCAATGGGAATTTAGGGTTGAGGATCCTCTCAGTGAACTGGAGTGCTGGATGAATCTGGAGAACGACTCAGTCCCTTAACATACTGATAGTATTTTTAATTGATTTTCATTGTATCCCTCTCCCCACTTTCAATAACCCCCCCCCCCCCCTTTCAATTTATTTCCTACGCCTATGACATTGAAGTTATTGTGAGTTGTATATTCATGCAGTTAGGTTAAGTTGAAGGCGCTTATCTTCTTTTATGTATACCTATTAATTTAACGTACATTATTGATCTTATATATACGTTATGCAAAATACAATTTGCATGGCATTAATAAGACATTATATATATGTGAAATTAGGCTTATTTTTTACAGTATTAAGCACTGTTTGACGAAACAATTTATCACACTGCATGATAAAATATTTATTTTTTTATCTCACTAAATAATGATACCTTCTAAAGCATACATCCTTAAGCCCTCATTCATTTACTTGATGATAACACATCTGCATTGATTTTACTCACCGATTTAAGCGTCAGCGTACGATCCATTCTTAGTTTGAATGAACTCTGAAATATTTGTCTGTTATTGTTTTTTATATAGCTTCCCGCTGAATCCATTATTTGTTGATTGTCATTCCCTTTTGTTCTTACCTGAGCTTCGGATATACTGTAGAGCACTAAATTTTCGCGACACCTTATTTTCGCGAGATGGTCATTGACTCTTGATTAGCGAGACAAAATTTTCACGAATTGTGGTTATTGCTCTATATAATCTTAAGGAATACTATTATACACGAGAATTTAATTTTCGCGAGCACACTGTCTCGCGTAATTACGCGAAAATAAAGTTCTCGCGAATAAAAAGTGATTTACAGTAGTACTGCACTTTATATTAATTAATCGGGGGTACACAGTGTAAAAAGGCTTAACACGAACCTGTAGAGACTGATTATATTTGTAAAAGACATTGTTGTGAAAGAAGGATGATTTTGATTTATTTTACAGTGTAAAAGGCTTAGCACGAAGTTCTAAAGGTTATTGTGCTTTGGTACGTACAAAATTCATTATATCTGATATATATTTATACAAGAAAGCCAATAATTTTTGTAGTCAAGTTTTTAGTTACCCTTTTAAAGGGTAAAAGCTAGTGCTTTCATACTCTACATATTCAATCCTTATAACACGACCTTTCATTTGGTATCAAGACCTTTGACCTTTGATCTTGACCTTAGAGTTTGACCTACTTTTAAAAAGTCTTAACCTTGGCTGTAACTTTCGAACGGTTAGGTATGGAGCTTCCATACTTCACATATGTATTCTTTGTAGCAAGAGCATTTATTGGATACCAATAACCTTGACCTTGGAGATTTCCGAAATTATGAAAAAAAAATTCTGTCTGCCATCGTAACTTCTCTGTGAGCGGGAGTCCGTTTGACAACTCCATCGCACGTGTGTATAGACCAAAGGGTAACTGGTCTTGCGGACATAGGTATGTGTACTGTTTGTTAGCACGGTTAGGAGACTGGGTGACCGAAAGCTACTGACTCACGAAATTTACACAAGTTCTATAACTATAACTAGACAGTGCAGTTTTATTTTTATAAAGTCATTAAACACTGTTAAACATATTAAATCTAAAAATTAAAATCTTTGGATATGGGGGAACCCATATCCATTCTTGTTATAAATAGTAGAGGGCTGATATATTTCACACAAAATGGAGTAAAACTCCTTTTATAAATAACAGAAAATCTGTTCTACATTTAAACTTTACATTTTAATTAACAAAATATGATACAACAAAATTGTAGGTAACATAAATTCCAAATCTTTGCAACACTGCTATTGGTAGAAATTGAAAACAGTCTTGAGAACAAAAAAATTGTTTTTACAATGACTGAATATAGAATGGATCAACTATCCCTCTGTTATCCCACGTCTGACACCATTTTATTTGACAGGTATAAAAGATCAATTGATAATCGTAAAAAAAGGCTCATTTTATAGCCAAATGTCTAATTTCACGGTCATTGTACAGTTGTATGAAAGGCCATATTTCAGACATGTGGGCAAAAATATTTGCTTGTATCTTTCATATTATATTTTAAGAGAGATTCTGTATTTTAGAACAAAATATCAAAGTTTAAAAAAAAAAGAATTTGAGGAAAATGTTGGATCATTGTGTTCTTCCAAAAAACATTTATTCTGGGGCTGATTTTTTTTTATTTTGGATGTGGAGTAATTTTTTGCTAGCTTATTTTGGCTATAAAGAAAAAAAATTGTTTATGCAACTATAACATGCATTTTATTGTTAAAGTAGATAAAAGAAAGAAATGGGCATTTATTAAAAAAACTAAGATAGTTCCTTTTGAAATATTAATAAAGATTATCAAATTGTCAACCTGTCTGGGGCAGTCCCCTTTAAACAACGCGCATTGTTTTTAAAATATATAAATTGTTACCCCCAGTGATGGGCGGCGTTGGATCCCATATCGTACAAAGAGGTATCAAAATTCAAAAATACATTCAAATTAATGCCCCTTCCCAAACATAAATTTATTGTCAGAAAGAAGAGTTTATTAATGCTATGT
>NW_026935985.1:0-7006 GCF_032062105.1 Saccostrea cuccullata | reverse complement strand
AGCTAAGAGCAGGTTGTCCTGTATTTACAGGTACTGATGACATCCTTGTGGTGCTGGGAGGGTTTGGCTCTCATCAGAACATGGTGGAAGTGGTGGAAAAGTACGACCCTAAACATCAGACCTGGAGTAGACTACCGGTAAGTGGGGGGGTGGGGGGGGGGTGGGGAGGGCAGAAATACGACCCTAAACACCAGACCTGGAGTAGACTACCGGTAAGTGAGGGGGATAGTACGACCCTAAACACCAGAGCTGGAGTAGACTACCGGTAAGAGAGGGGGATAGTACGACCCTAAACACCAGACCTGGAGAAGACTACTGGTAAGTGAGGGGGATAGTACGACCCTAAACACCAGAGCTGGTGTAGACTACTTGTAAGTATGGGGGATAGTACGACCCTAAACACCAGACCTGGAGAAGACTTCTGGTAAGTGAGGGGGATAGTACGACCCTAAACATCAGACCTGGAGTAGTACTACCGGTAAGTGAGGAGGATAGTACAACCCTAAACACCAGTCCTGGAGTAGACTACCGGTAAGTGAGGGGGATAGTACGACCCTAAACACCAGACCTGGAGTAGATAACCGGTAAGTGAGGGGGATAGTACGACCCTAAACACCAGACCTGGAGTAGATAACCGGTAAGTGAGGGGGATAGACGACCCTAAACATCAGACCTGGAGTAGACTACCAGTAAGTGAGGGGGATAGTATGACCCTAAACACCAGACCTGGATTAGACTACCGGTACAGTGGCTGCAACATTATTGTTGACAACTTACACGAACGATCAGGTTACACGAACGATTCCGCAAGATTAACGCACGATTAAACCTGTTTACACGAACGATCCTTCACGCACACGATTCTACACGTTACATGATCTTACACGATTGCTAACGCAAACGCATGATTCTTTACTCAAAATAGCTCAAAATATTTAGGAATCGATATTTTCAAAACGAAATACGGCTTACATGTAATAATACTGATTTAATTTCAAAGAATTATCAATTATTAATTCATTGACTTTGAAAAAAAAACCAGAAATGGATATTTCTGGAACTAAATATATGTAAGACTTATTTAATATTTTAGTTTATAAATTATTACTTAGGTAGAGTATTTCTTAGACTTAAGAGAATGAATTTTTTTTGTTCTATCAGAAGATTTACATGTAGGTGGACCGTCAAATTTGATTGAATTGGATTTTATAATTGCAGAAAGAGGGATACGATTAAAAAAAAAGGGCGGAATGGAGTGACTTAAATTACAAGTTATATCCATATGCTTTTATTTATTCGATGTTTTTGAATCTCTAAAATTGAACTTGCCAATTAATTATTCATTTCTTTATTTATTTAAAGAAATTTTAAAAATTAATAAAAAGTAAGCCCCAGAGATAAACACTGATAAACAAAATCCCGAAAATCATGTCGTGTGCATGTACATTCACCAACTAAATATTAATGTAAATATTAAGAGAAATGTTTATCTATTTGTAAAAATATTTATTTTTCATGAATTTAAAAATTTTGAAAATATCTTGACCACAATTACCAGTAGACAAGAATGAACATCAGAGAAAAATATGTAAAAAATCTATGTACGGTTTACTTCAATAGGGCAGGTTATTTGACGAGAATATACTGTAAATCACTTTTTATTCGCGAGAACTTTATTTTCGTGTAATTACGCGAGACAGTGTGCTCGCGAAAATTTAATTCTCGCGTATAATAGTATTCCTTAAGAAAATATAAAGCAACAACCACAACTCGCGAAAATTTTGTCTCGCTAAGCAAGAGTCAATGACTATCTCGCGAAAATAAGGTGTCACGAAATTTTAGTGATCTACAGTAATATTGTACGACTTACTATATTGTTTGTTTACAAGCATTAACTAGTTCGTTCTGCATTTAATTATGTAAATTGCGCTTCATTCATTTTAGAAAAAGACAAACAAAATGTTTTTTAACAAATAACATTCCGATAAAAACTTAAAAAACGAAATTTACACATTTCTAAATGCACGATCAAGCACAATTAAACCGCAAACGATTGAGTCCGATACAGGCACGATCTCGCACGTTACACGAACGATCACGCAAGATACACGAACGATTCTACACGATTGGTTTGTCAAGAATAATGTTGCAGCCACTGTAAGTGAGGGGGATAGTACGACCCTAAACACCAGACCTGGAGTAGTACTACCGGTAAGTGAGGGGGATAGTACAACCCTAAACACCAGACCTGGAGTAGATAACCGGTAAGTGAGGGGGATAATACGACCCTAAACACCAGACCTGGAGTAGATTACTGGTAAGTGAGGGGGATAGTACAACCCTTAACACCAGACCTGGAGTAGACTACTGGTAAGTGAGGGGGATAGTACGACCCTAAACACCAGACCTGGAGTAGACTACTGGTAAGTGAGGGGGATAGTACGACCCTAAACACCAGACCTGGAGTAGACTACTGGTAAGTGAGGGGGATAGTACGATCCTAAACATCAGACCTGGAGTAGACTACCAGTAAGTGAGGGGGATAGTACGATCCTAAACACCAGACCTGGAGTAGACTACTGGTAAGTGAGGGGGATAGTACGACCCTAAACACCAGACCTGGAGTAGACTACTGGTAAGTGAGGGGGATAGTATGACCCTAAACATCAAACCTGGAGTAGACTACCGGTAAGTGAGGGGGATAGTACGACCCTAAACACCAGACCAGGAGTAGACTACTGGTAAGTGAGGGGGATAGTACGACCCTAAACACAGACCTGGAGTAGACTACTGGTAAGTGAGGGGGATAGTATGACCCTAAACATCAGACCTGGAGTAGACTACCGGTAAGTGAAGGGGATAGTACGACCCTAAACATCAGACCTGGAGTAGACTACTTGTACCTGGAGTAGACTACTGGTAAGTGAGGGGGATAGTATGACCCTAAACACCAGACCTGGAGTAGACTACTGGTAAGTGAGGGGGATAGTACGACCCTAAACACCAGACCTGGAGTAGACTACTGGTAAGTGAGGGGGATAGTACAATCCTAAACATCAGACCTGGAGTAGACTACTTGTAAGTATAGGGGATAGTACGATCCCAAACACCAGACCTGGAGTAGACTACCGGTAAGTGAAGGGGATAGTAAATCCTAAACATCAGACCTGGAGTAGACTACCAGTAAGTGAGGGGGATAGTATGACCCTAAACACCAAACCTGGAGTAGACTACTGGTAAGTGAGGGGGATAGTACGATCCTAAACACCAGACCTGGAGTAGACTACCGGTAAGTGAAGGGGATAGTAAATCCTAAACATCAGACCTGGAGTAGACTACTTGTAAGTGTGGGGGATAGTACGATCCCAAACACCAGACCTGGAGTAGACTACTGGTAAGTGAGGGGGATAGTACAATCCTAAACACCAGACCTGGAGTAGACTACCGGTAAGTGAAGGGGATAGTAAATCCTAAACATCAGACCTGGAGTAGACTACTTGTAAGTATGGGGGATAGTACGATCCCAAACACCAGACCTGGAGTAGACTACCGGTAAGTGAGGGGGATAGTACGACCCTAAACATCAGATCTGGAGTAGACTACTTTAACCCTTATCCTGCTAATCGCGACTCTGAGTCGCGCTGGCTTATCAGATCTGCTGCTGCGGATCGCGACCTCAGGTCGTTTTGAGGGGTTTCCTCATCTGATGCTTGTTTACCTGCTATTTTTAGCATAGCATCCCATGTCAATGAATAAAACAAGTATAAATATAAACCAATGGTTTAGAATTTGTAAAAATATACACCAATCAGAAAGATTCATGTACATAATCACCATCCAAAATAGATGGAACTCCAGAACAAAGAAATATTCCAAAATGGCTGACCTAAATATGCATGCTTTTAGTCTCCGGAGCTTTGTAAGAAAGGACATAAGTTTATACACTAAAAGGAATATATTTAAGCTACTATCTAAAGGTATAATAATGATATTTAATGGGTCATTATAATTAATATTTATAGCATTTATATAGTTATTCGGACTTATCATCCATTATCAATACTGTTAAATATAAATCAACATAAATGCAATAAATTGTAGGAATATAGAAATAAATTTTATATGTATAGAAAGCTCTTTCTTTTCTTTATATTTTACACTCAACTTATGTGTTGATTGCATCAAGGATAAGGATGCTATAAGCTGATAAGTAAAGGAAGTACGCATTCACTGCAATATCTGTTTACACTTAACTTTCACCGCAGCAGTGGAACTGATAAGCCAATACTTTGACCGCAGGATAAGGGTTAAGTGTGGGGGATAGTACGATCCCAAACACCAGACCTGGAGTAGACTACCAGTAAGTGAGGGGGATAGTATGACCCTAAACACCAGACCTGGAGTAGACCTGGTAAGTGAGATAGTACAACCCTAAACACCAGACCTGGAGTAAGGTAAGTGAGGGGGATAGTATGACCCTAAACACCAGAACTACTTGTAAGTGAGGGGGATAGTACGACCCTAAACACCAGACCTGGAGTAGACTACTGGTAAGTGAGGGGGATAGTACGACCCTAAACACCAGACCTGGAGTAGACTACCAGTAAGTGAGGGGGATAGTATGACCCTAAACACCAGACCTGGAGTAGACTACTGGTAAGTGAGGGGGATAGTACGACCCTAAACACCAGACCTAAACATCAAACACCAGACCTGGAGTAAGTGACTAAACACCAGTGGAAGATAACCAGTAAGTGAGGGGGATAGTACGACCCTAAACATCAGACCTGGAGTAGACTACTGGTAAGTGAGGGGGATAGTATGACCCTAAACACCAGACCTGGAGTAGACTACTGGTAAGTGAGGGGGATAGTACAACCCTAAACACCAGACCTGGAGTAGACTACCGGTAAGTGAGGGGGATAGTATGACCCTAAACACCAAACCTGGAGTAGATAACCGGTAATTGAGGGGGATAGTACGATCCTAAACATCAGACCTGGAGTAGACTAACAGTAAGTGAGGGGGATAGTATGAATCTAAACATCAGACCTGGAGTAGACTACCGGTAAGTGGGGGGGGGGACAGAGGTACGACCCTAAACATCAGACCTGGAGTAGATTACCGGTAAGTGAGGGGGATAGTACGATCCTAAACATCAGACCTGGAGTAGTCTACCGGTAAGTCACAGAAAGGGGGGGGGGGGGCATATGTACGACCGAAATCATCAGACCTGGAGTAGATTGCCGGTAAGTCACAGAAGGGGTGTTGGTTGGTGAGACCAGAAGTATGACATGAAACATCAGATCATGAGTAAACTACCATGTGAAGGGGGGGATTATGTTGACTTCTCAAACCTCATTTTTTTGGTTTTAGAAGGGAGAATTGTGGCAATACATATCACAAAGCCAAGCAAACAAGATTTAGTAACTTTTTGTAAACACCGTCACGATGTCATCATAGATGATATGGATGTTTTAAGACTTTTTGTATAAAATATAAAATGGTTGATTTTTCAACAATTTTATAGGTAAATAAGGTCCATTTCTAATTCTTGCTGTTTGATAAATTTGTAGAGTTTTGAACTTTTTGGGCGTTTATCCATATATTTAAGTCACCTGAGTAAACTCAGGTGACCTATTGCTATCTGTTTTCGTCCGTCGTCTTGCGTCGTTTGTCGTGCGTTAACATTTGAACATTTTTAGCTTCTTCTCTGAAACCACTGAACCAATTTCAACCAAATTTGGCATATAGCATCTATGGGTAAAGGAGAACAAAAATTGTGAATTTCATGGTCCCTGCCCCCCTGGGGCCTGGGGGGTGGGGCAAAAACCACTAAAATCAGTGCAATCTTTAAAAACCTTCTTCTTTACTCCTGGACATCAAGCAGTCAAACTGTTTGTATGTTTGTAATCAGCATTGAGTCCTCTACCAAAATTGTGAAATTCATGGCCCCAGGGTCAGGGGTTCTAGTGCTAGGGTGGGGCTAAACAGGTTATATAGTGAAAATGCATTATTTCTTTAAAATTCTTCTTTTCTGCTCCTGGGCATTAAATAAACTAACCAAGTGCATAGGTAAGTTGAAAATGACCGCCTTTTCCAAAATTGTGAAATTCATGGCCCCAGGGTCAGGGGTTCTAGTGCTAGGGCGGGGCTATATAGATTATATAGTGAAAATGCATAAATTCTTTGAAATTCTTCTTTTCTGTTTGTGGGCATTAAATAAACTAATCAAGTGCATAATTATGTTGAATAAGACTGCCCCTTCTCAAATTGTGAATTTAATGGCCCCAGGATCAGGGGTTCTAGTGATAGGGTGGGGCTATATAGATTATATAGTGAAAATGCAAAAATTCTTTGAAATTCTTCTTTTCTGCTCATGGGCATTAAATAAACTAACCAAGTGCATAGCTATGTTGAATAAGGCTGCCTCTTTCAAAATTGTGAATTTCATGGCCCCTGGGTTGGGGGTTCTGGTGTTAGGGCGGGGCTTTATTGATTATACAGTGAAAATGCATAAATTCTTTAAAACTCTTCTTTTCTGCACCTGAGTATTTAACCATTGAACTATGCACATAGTTATGAGGAGGAAGGATGCCTCTTTGAGATTTTTGAATTTCAGGGTCCCTTGGTTAGGGCTTCTTGTGTTAGGGCGGGGCTCTAATGTTTATATAGTGAAAATGCATGAGTCTTTTGAAAATCTTTTCCTTTGTTGTTGGGTATAATGCCAAATGATCTTAGTATATATTTATGACAAAAAACCTGCTTCTTCCAAAAATGGTGAAATTCCTGGCCCTTGGGACAGAGGTACTTTGAAGGGGGTGGGGGTTACATAGTCTAAAATAATTTAATGCTTTGAAATCTGCACTTTGGTATTAATCAACAGCATTGTGAAATTAGATTTTAAAAAATTTCTAAAATTTTGAAAGATATGGCCCCAGGGTCAATGGTTCCTGTGGGATGGGGAGCTAAACTGTCGACCAACCCTAACACAAGTAGCCCTGAC